>NC_056738.1:340739641-340962141 GCF_019279795.1 Protopterus annectens | reverse complement strand
ATCACTTACGACACAGGCAATCATACATTTACTTGAATGAAGACAAACCACACTGACACAATCCTAGTTCAAGCATTTTACATCACAACCATACTGACACACTCAAATTTGCAAACATTATACATCACTTATAATCTACCCAATAATTTTAAGTTAGATATTACATAGCTCATTTACGTCCTGCCTTCTTTTAAACCTCATCCCTCCCCTGTATGTATTGTTCCAACAATTCCCATTTTTCCTGTTTAATTTGCTCCTACCCTTTTCTAAAGATCTCAATTCCAGTTGTTTTATCTCTATTACTATATTCACTACTTCTAATATAGCTGGTTTAGATTTTGATTTCCATTTTCTAGTAATTGTTTTTTTTTGGCAGCCACCATAATTAGACCCAGCAAGGCCTTACTATGTCTAGGCAATTCCAGTTCTGTATCATAGCTCAGAAAAAGCATCTTCCTCATCACACCAATCTGCCCATCCAGCATCTTGACAGTGATTCCCACAGGAATCCTTAAAGTCTGCCAACTGCATTCCCACAAAATAAGTTCCTAATTACCTCTTTCTTCCCTGTCATACCTCCAACATTTGCTGTCTACCTGAGAGAAAATTCTCTGTGGTATAAAAACATCTGAGCAAACATTTCCAAGCAAAAGTCCTAAATCGTTTAGATTTTGTTGAGTATTTGGGAGACATACATATATCTCCCATTGTTTCTTTGTGAATTGCTTATCCAGTCTCTCTTCCCAATGCTTTCTAACTTCCTCTGATAGATTCTTATAGTTATCATGCAATATTTTACATGATCTACTAATTCTTCTTTTTAATGGCAGCTACTGTTCTAGATTCTACTAAAAACTCTACCAGTGCTAGTCTTTCACTTAGGACCCCCCCCCCAATTTTTTCTTTTTGCCTTTACTCTGATATCAGTCCTTGATACAGAAGCCAATCTCTAACCTGCAGTCCAGAAAAATTTGTGGTGTCTTCCCATTCTGCCATCTTTTCCTTTCTAGTTATTTGCTCCCAACACCTTGGTTCCTTTGCCAATTTTCTCCAATAAATTCCATCCCCCTCTTGTCTATTGTCTATATCCCTAATTGCAGTCATTTCTACTGGCGGAATCTCCTTTTTCTATCCTCGTGTTGGCTTAGTTCTTAGGATACTTTCTGGTACTGTATAGATATAATATTCTGCATGTTTATTGTTATTCTCCTTAAAGGCCTGAATCCAAAATTCCAATCTCTCCTTGTTTCTTGAGCTTTCACCAATTTTGTCATCATGCCTTTCCACTTTGAATTACAGTTTTCTGCTTGTGCTATGTATAAGAGCCTTAAGTGAGTAGCACTGAAATACCCCTTCAAATCGAATAAACCCAATCCACCCTGAAATACCCCTTCAAATCAAATAATCCCAGTCCGCCTGTTCTACTGGAAGAATCAGCTTATCCCACTTGACTCTTGCCATCTTCCCCTCCCAGATAAAGTCCTTCAACTCTTTATTAATTACTATCCACAACTACTCCTCTGTTTGATAAAAATATGCCTGACCTGTGAATAAGACTAATGGGACTAAAAACATTTTAACTGCTTGTTTCTTACTATCCACAGGCCTAGTGTTGTGTATGGTTGTAAAATAAATTAAAAGAAATGAACATTTTACTTTTAAAGTTATAGGTATCATTCAGCAATTTATACTGTCTTATATTCATGGAAATATTCCATATCAGACTTTATTATCTGTTAAATGCTTTTTTTGTAAATTATCTTGACCAGTTCCTAATAAAATGTATTTCACAAATTCAAAAGAAAATAAAGTGACTGCTTAGGAAAATTCTGCAACTGTTTTCACTGCTGAAGCTATTAACTGACAGAATCAGATCAATAATTTACATAAATTTTGTAGCTATATTTTATTTTAAAAACAGTGCACTGATGCCAGCTGACGTATGGTACTTTTAAAGTGAAAAGATGCAATCTTTGTTATATTTAAAGCAGTAAAAGTTTACACCACTGACATTCAAAATCTCTCTCTCTCTCTCTCTCTCTGTCATTCTCTGTCTCTCTCTCTCTATCACACACACACACACACACACACACACACACACACACACACACACACACACACACACACACACACACACACACACACACACACACACACACACACACTATATTTTGCAAGCAAAACTCAATAACGACTGTATTTCCTATTATACAGACACCAATCACAATCATTCAGTTTAAGTTTTAAATAACACACTGGATATAAACATCAGAGGTTTTACATTTTTAAGCAGAGTCAATTTATTTTAAATTTATCATCTGCCTTGTCTGACTTAAACATATGGGACTCTAACAGCTATAAGTCATCTTTTCACTAATGAGACGAGTTCAGAATTTTAGTTTGAGTATGTTATGTTACCTTTCATTTTCTAAGATTTCACAATAACATAAATAATCATCAGCACAACCATATTTTAAATGAGCTGTTAGATTTTTGATTGAAAATTACTTATTAAAAAAAACTTTGATGGCAAAAATCGAGATTGTTAAAACTTTGTGAAATTGTGTTAGATCTTACAATTCCAAAATATTTATTGCATAAAATTTCTCAAAAAATATAACATTTATGACACTGCTACTAAAGCATATCTTCAGACAATCATAAATGTTTTTTTTTTTTTTGTCAAAGATTTCTTCACTGCAACATTATGCCCTTTACTGAAACATCATGTTCATTAGTTATACTACTATGACTTGGAGTATAATACACCTACACTCTCCCAGCACAAAATCCAGTCTGCAATATTTCCAGCTAGTCTACCCTATTGCATTCAAAATGTATTCAGCTTTATTCAGTCCTCACAGGTCACATACTTGCACAAGAAATAGGACAACATTATTTACCATTATGGATCTTGGCAAGATAGTCTTGTAAAGTTACAATGAGGGCTTATGTTAGTGATCAAGTTACAACACAGACAATGTTTTAAAACCTCTATGGGAAGAGTTTACTGGCAGTAAATAGAAACTCAGGGACAATTGCCAGGAAAAATGTGGATTGCTTAGAGAATTCTGGTCTGACATGTCGACTTTTTCTACTGTTGAAGTCTCCTAATTTTTTGAAAATATAGCATGTTCTACAAACTTCTTGGTCTGTTTCCAAGTTGCATGCTGACTTCCTACAATTAATTAGCCTACTGAAATAAGTTCTTTGTGACTATATACCACTAATTTTCAGAAAGTTCTGTTGAGAAAATAGTCTTACAGGTACCATTACCTTTAGTATTTAAAAGCTCATATTTTAACCGCACTTTTGCTGTTCTTGTGCAGTTATGTATTCTAGTGACCCATAACTTCTTGTGTGGTTATGTATTCTACAAAATAACATCCACAGAGTTATGTATTCTAGTGAACCATATGCCAATATCATATGTCTGGCTGCTTTGATCCCTGCAGCTTTATTATTTAATGTTTGTTTGGACTGTAGTTTGCCTTAGGCAGTGTTCCTTAGCTATTACTTGGAAATGTGATGGGGAAAGAGATGCACTTCATTGTGATTATATAAATAAACTGATGGAAGGAGACTTCATAGTATGTGGCGTTCATTCAAAGCCACAGTGGTCCTTTCCATCCCTTTCCTCTTCTATTCACCTCACTTAATTCACCCTTTTCATTCATTCCCATTTCACAGTCCTATACGATAAACAATTTACAATCACATTTCAAGAAGAGTATCCCCGTATTCCCTGATCATCCACTTATGTTCTCTTTTGTGATGATTGTGGCTTACTGAGGGTTGTTCTTCTTAAAACTCCTCTCATCTGTCTTTAATGCCTTGTTAATTTTCTAACAGCACTCAGTGTAAAGGTTTAGCAACTTGTAAATTCTCTGATGCACTCTAAATAAATCAGCAGTTAAGTTTAACAATGCAGAACAGTAATCTTTGTGTGGTTTAAATAAAACACTGCCTATCCGCCTTACTATGAAGACAAGCATAAGGATGAATGAATGAACTTTTAACAGAAAATTAAGGATTTAAAAACTCTATTGTTGCAAATCTTCAGGAAAAGAAAACAGATGTGAAAAAGATTATTAATGTAGATTTTCGCTCTTGGTTTGATGTTATTTGGACTCTGAAAAATGAAGGAAGAAAGCAGCTCCTACAAAAAATGTGTGTATGTATACGTGTGCTCATGCATGAGCAGGTATGTGAGTGTGTGTGTGTGTGTGTGTGTGTGTGTGTGTGTGTGTGTATGTGTGAGTTTATATAAGTGTGTTGTGGTTGGACTATGGCTTGGAGGGATGAAAGACTCTGACTAAAAAGATTATCCCAAAGAATGTTGCAAGTCTTGCAGATTTATTACTTTTTGAAATGTTCTTAGCCAGCACATTACAAAAAAGTTGGAAAGCTCTTAGCTAATCCATTGAAAAGACAATGGCATTGATTTTAGTTTTTGTCATCCTTTCTGTAAATAATCTGACAGATAATACATCTGTGAGCTATTTCATGCTTTTGTGTAAGGGACAATAGAGAAATTATTGGATCGGTGGGTAGACTCTGATAAAGCACTGGCTACTCAGCCAAACAAGAGATAGGTTGCTCTCAACAGTGAACCAACAGTCAAAAATCTTTACTGCAGTCCTGTATTTGAAAAATGGAATTCAGCATACCTGGGCATAGGAAATATTTGATCACAAGAAGTAACACTGACTGCCAATAGCTATTTTGGTGTACAGAGTATGGTGGAATAGTGTCCTTTCAAAGGGATCTGCTGGCAAATCTTCCTACTGGCATAAAGATTTTCTAGCACTACAAATTTTTATACTAGTTTTAAAATGGCACATAAACCTTAAAAAAGAAGGAAAGAATATCTAGTACAGCAGAACCTCCTGACTAGGTTATGAGTCTAGTGGTTGCCCTGTACTGCAGTCCTAGTACAGAATGAATTTAGGGGATTATGTCAACATGACACATTACAGACAGTTCTTAGTCAGTCATTGAGTTCATGACCTGGGTCGATGATTTTTATCTAAAATAAGGCCACCTTGAGTTTGCTTTGCTGTTATAGACACTTTAGCATGCTATCAATAGCTAGTGTTTGTATAGCAGCCCTGGATAACAATGGAGACTGCTGAGCATATTATGCTAAGTTAAATATGCAAGCCACCCAAGGAAGAATGTAAGCTTGTGTATTACTAACCTTAGTTAAGCACAATGATGGGAGTTTATGTTCAGAATCCTTTTCTTACTTATATGATTGAGTCTGTTTAGTCAAACTTATAACCAGCATTTTTTATGTAGCAGACAAACTTCCCCGTACACTGCTATGTATAGGGATCCCCTGTGCACTTCTTAAAGCACTCAGATTAACTCTGAGATTACAAAATGTTGGGACAAAACATTTTCCCATTGCGTCTTCAACTAAATGGGACATATTGCCTAATCTCCCCGAGGCTGGTGTGCATTAGTCTGTTTATTGCTCCTTAAAGTGCCATTGCACACTCTGTGCAGGGCATTATCTTTGAATACTAAAACTTGGCCATCCTCACTTTCACTTATATAAGAGCTACCCGACTCTGCTCTTCTCCCTCTGCACTAAGAGATTAAACATGACCTAACTCCTGAGAGGTAAGTGAAAAACTGGGATATGGGACAAGTTGAAAAGGAGGTTGGTGACTAGGAAACTGAAGCATAAAACATTGTCTAGGTACATGGTGCATCAACAGACTAATAAAATACTTCAGATATTTTTTCTGGGTGGAGGGTACACCAAAATTGCCAGCTCTCATTTCTAAGATGAAGAAATCCTTCTTTAGGCCAAATCCTAATTCCTTTTGGCTATTACAAGAAAATATAGTGCCCTTGAAACAAGCCAAACTGTTTACCACTCAGTTTTTCTTCTTAGTCCTATTTTTTATTTTATCTCACAAGAGAATTACTGTTGTTTCTACCCTCTCCCTAACCACCCCAACCTGCTCCAACCTCTCCTCTCCACCTTTAGTTTTCTACTTTTCTCAGTTTGCTTCCACCTTGTTGCTCCATTTTCTCCAACTTTTCCTATTCAATACTACTGTCTGAATCACTTTCATAGCTTCTTCTAGACTCATCTGTTATTTACATATGGCTGAATTGTCATATATTTCATATTAACAACAGATGTTTTTACTTAGTTCTCAACTCTTGTATATTATCCTTTAACATTAGATGTCATAGTTTCATAGGTTCATAGGTTAGTATTAGGTTAAATGCCCTTGCAAGCCTAGCCAATTATCCCTTGTGAGACTCAAACCCTGCACCTTGTGCTTGTAAGGCAAACATCTTAACCATTAGGCCACCCTCCCCTTTCACTTTTATCAGTATATGTTTTTTGTTATTTTTGTAATCTAATTGTACCACCTTGTCTTTTTGTGTTGAATTTCTATTCCAATTGTAGTCAATCAATATAACTTTAATGTGGAGATTTTCTCACCAGGCAACCACTGAAAAGTGGTCTTATGCCCAGTTGGACCTTCCAGGTAAGCAAAAGCAATCAATCAATCAATCAATAAACAAATACATACATGCAGATGTAACAATCAATAAATAAATAAATACATACATACAGGTGTAACTATATAGTTTTATACTATCTGCCTAATGTGAGATAATACTTCATGTACAATACTACCAAATGTACTTTCTAGCACTGGTTAATAACAGAGATTCTGTGACTGAGCTCTGTGTAACATCCATTTGGACTGGTAAATCAAGCAAATAGAAACTCCATTTTACCATTTGGTATATGTTGTTTCCTTAATTACTGAATAAGGCTATGGTGCAGGATCTAACTTCAGTGACTAGAGTTAACCCGGGAGAATTTTATGGGAGTACTGAGCTTCAGGGACCAGAGTTCATCCATCCAGAATCCTTTTTTCCAATTTTTGTACATGCAGTCAGGGTGTCACTTCACCACTGGCAATTATCTACAGCCAAAGTTTACATTGCCGGGTGGCTAGCCCTGTCATGGTAGTTCATCCACACTGCACATCTTCATGCACACTCACACCTACAGCCTATTTAGATTGCCCAATCCACCTAGTGCATGCCTTTGGAATGTTGGAGGAAATCACAACACCCAGAGGAAACCCACACAAACACAGGGAGGACATGCAGACTCCACATAGAAAGCACCCCAGCTGAGAATCAAACCAGTGAACCTCTTGCTGTGAGGCAACAACACTATCTGCTGTGCCACTGTGCCACTCTTCAGGAACTAGAGTTAACCCAGGATAATTTGATGTTTGACCAAGTGGAACATTTTGCCAAGATTAGGATTAAGACCATGAGACTTTTATACTCCAAGGAAACTTCAAAGAATGTTTTCCTCAGGTAGATGGCAAATTTTGGAAATAAGGAAGAAAAAGGTAACTGGCAACATATGTTTTGGGTATGTAATGAGTTGGCAGATTTAAAAAAATACTACATGTACTCTGTCAGAAATATTTGTTGAAAAATCAGATGTAACTAAGCATGAGCTAGGACACAGGATCTGAATCGCATAGATGTTGTAAAGTTTAATTCTGGTAGCTGTCAGAAAGCAATTACTATGATATCTGATAATAAAGTTAAAAATCTAGATTTCTTAAAACAAGAATTTGATCTAAGAGAAACTTGCTGGTTAGAGGTTCAGACCTTTAGACAACATCTCATTGATAAAATAGATCTAATGTCTATAACAGTTAAAGAATCTATTCCAACACTGATTGATTACTTGATATTAAATTTACAATGATTACTTGATATTAAATTTACAACATAAAGTTTCTGATAAAGGTAAACTTTCATACATACATAAAATTATCAGACAAGAAACTTTTTACAGTGTAGATACATACTGGAATTATTTCACTTCTATTAATGGGGACCCACCAAATCAACAAGATAAACAATATATATTGGAATCTGCCTATAGAACTACGTCTTCCATTGTCTGGAGACTTTATACATGGAAATTTTTACATAGATCTTTTTATATACCTTTGATGATGAATAAAATAAATAATAAAGATAATCTATGTAAGAGATGTAATGTAGAAATTAATGCTGACTGGGCTCATATGTTTTATGACTGTATAAAATTGAAAGAATACTGGAAGTCAATTAATGAATTTTTGCAGGCTCTTTTACAGATAATTTCATTATTTCTAAATCTCTTATATTATTCAACACACCTGTACCTCAAAGTGTTAAAAGGTTAAGCTTCCCTTGTTATGGTCTATTCTAGCAGTGGCTAGGAAAATAATAACCAGAAATTGGATTTCAGATACACCTCCTTCGTTCAATGAATTTAAAAATGTTATGAATATAGTGTGCCATATGGAAATAAACACAATTAGGTCAAGAACAACTAGAAAAACATCTTACTATATTGTATGGGATAATTTACAAAATTTGTTAAAAAAAATCCTAATTTCAATAGCATGGTATTTTAGTTTAATTAATTGATCTGATTGTAGTGGATGTTTTTGTAAATACTTTAGTTGTTTTGTTGAATGTTATAATCATATCTATTTTTAATTACTTGTATAAAATTGTTATGATATTTCTCTTGTATGTTAAAACAATAAACCTGTTTTGAAAAAAAAAAAAAAAAAAGAAAGCAATTACTAGAAAATGGAAAACAAAGTCTAAACCAACTGTATCTGAAGTACTGAATATTGTAACCGAGAAAAAAATAACCTAGATGTGGGATATTTCAAAAAGAAAAGGGACAAATTACAGAGAAATAAAGGGAAATTGTGGGAACTGCAGAATAATGTTCTGGAGGAGGAGTGAGGTTTAATGGAAGCAGGACTTGAGCAATATAAGTAATGTTGGACTGATGGTAATTATAAAAAAGAATATATATGACGTACAATGTATGTAAATGGAAAATATTAATATGGTCAGTTTTCTTTTATATTAATGTATACCTGTGTTTTAAGTGATAATTTAATAAAGGTGTTTAAAAAAGCCTTTTTGGAAGACCCTGATCTTTTGCTTGCTTGCTAGAATTAATGTATATGTTTCAGAAATTTTAACATATGCTGGACAGAAGCATTTCTGTGTATCTGTGATGGTTTTATATACTACCACAGATAAGATTTATTTGATAAAGATATCATTTTCCAGGATTTTATCTGGAGTTTCATAATGGGACTGATTAACATGATCTGATATAAATGTTTCAGACAGTAAACCACTCTTTCTTTTGCTGTGGAATAATGGCTATCCTTTGTTTGGAAGTTTTGGTCTGAGGTTATCTAGTTTTCAAGGGTCATAACCAGTTTTGCAATAATTAGTTCAGCTCTAAAGGACCTCCCTAGTAGAAGTAATTCCAGTTTCAGTTTGTGAAAGTTATCTAAATGTTAACAACAATATAGACATTAGTACATCACTAAAAAGTAAATAAGAAAGCAATAAACAGGAAAAAAGGAGCAATTTAATTGGAAAGTTGTAGATGCAGATTGAGCATCAGAATCTGATGGTATTTTGAAGAAATATGCAGATTGTTTTACAGAATTAGAAAGTTTCCATACTCACGTGTCTGAAGATACATTGCTAGTAATTCATGCATCAAGACGTACACCAGTGGTACTTAGAAAGAGAACAGATCAAGAACTAAAAACTAGAGAGACTCTTGGTATGACTGTTAAATAGCTGGAGCAGAGTGAGTAGATAAATTGCATGGTTACAGTTGTGAAACAGGGCAAGCTTTGAATGAGCATATGCTCCCAAGATGTACATAATGTGACTGGAATGGTGTGCTATCTATACTGTTGCAACTGCAGCTAATGTCAACTGCTTTTCTGCACTGAATAATAACCAATGCTTCTGAAAAATCAAACTAGATGAGGCTGGTTTAAAGCAACACATTTTCAATACTCAAGTGGGAAAACACAGATTTTTAAAACTATACTTTGTTATTTTATCAGCTGCAGATATAGTTCAAAAGCACCATCGCACCAGTAATAGAAGGGATGGATGGTGTACTCAATATAGTTTCATATGTACTTATCAGGTTACTGATTTGTGAGGATTTTAAGAAGCCTAGCTTCACATTGCCATGGCAGTTTTAGTGTTTATCTTTTGTGTAAATATAACATAGAGATGGGCATAACAATGATATGTTGGAACATTTACTGGATGCTCCATCCTTGGGGACATGTTTGACAAATGGGGGAGGGGCTGGGGTTAATTTCCACTTTCTCACCCATTCATCCAAATTATGTTGAACAGAGATTTAGAGGTAAATACTAAACTAGCTGCCTTGCAAGCCAGTTTAAGCCTTGTCAGTTTTCCTTCAAAGGTAAGAATCAAACCCTGTACCTGGTGTTTAAGAGGCAAACACCTTAACCATTATGCAGAATGAAAGAAACCCACAGATTAGTTGGGTGAAAGCGCTTAGTGCATTTGGTATTTTGGAACTTTATGAACTTTATGTTTTGCTGCTACACCAGCTTCGTTATCTTTATGTATCTTAAATCTGGTTGATTAAAGGTCACCGTGAATATAGAAGTCTTGGGACTATTTTTACTAGTTTTTAAGTTACGTTTTTATCAGATATTACATTGCGCATAAAAATCTGCTAAAGCATTACATGGACTAGCATTGATGAGTTGAGAGGTTTAACTTTATAAACCCGAATCACAGTGGTGTGATTGCTCATATGAGCGAATCATAACCACGAAAGCCAGAACAGTGATTATTCCATATGCCTGAAAATCAGCAAATCGAAAAGCAGAGTCACTGATTTTCAAACATAAATATCGAAAGAAAAAAATGTGGCCCCACACTCCCCTACTTTAATATTCTAACTCGGAGATCACACTACAGTGGGGAAAGGGATCATTTTCCGATCCCCACTATAGTGCAATCTGTCCCACAATGTCGAATGTGCAATGAGCGAATGTCACTGCGTATTTGCTCATTGCACATTCAAACCTTTTGCAAATGGCCTTTCAGACAATTGCTGTTCGCCCATGTGCAATACGCACACATGAAGGTAAACCAAGTTGAGCAATACAGAATTTTCAAGATTCTGAGAAAAACTGTTTACAGAGGCAGTTTGTCTTAAGTGTTATGTTGTATTTCATCAGGTAGTTCTACAAATAGATGATACAATACATAATGAACTGGGAAAAGCAGAGCAATAGTCCATAATGTAGGATCTCTAATACAAGCAAATAAAAAAGAAAATGGATATTGCATATATCTGGCAGAAGCTTCATGGTTATGTTTATGGCAAGTCAGCATTAGATTACATACAGTTGCAAAGTATCTTTAAGAAATCACTTTACAAAGTATCACCCAGGCTAAAAGAATCTAAAGAATCAATGAAAACCTGGAAAACAAATATATGGAGCTAATAAATATACTAAGAAATTATTTAGCTGAGCTAACAGATTGGCTTGAGTATGATCTAGAAGTTTTTTTGTGTTACTCCATAGTGGCATACAGTCTCCTTGGAATATAGGAGTTCACCTCACACATGCTATTCATGTATGCGTATTTATGTCATTGTGACAACCGTGATTTTATAAAATGCTCCACACCGGAAGTATATCCCTCATTGGTGAGATCTGATCATAAACTAATCTCACTGGAAATCCACATCCGACCATAGTGAAGAACTTCAAACTTCACACTACTCAAGACTGGCGTCCTTCAAGGCCCCTGAGCCAGTGGAAACCAAGCTGCAGAAGCCCTTACAAATGCCTTCTATGAACACCTCCAGGACTGCATGGATCAGGCAATCCCAAATAAAACCAAGACTCTTTCCACAAAGTCTGGTGGACACAAACTTTACAATAAGAGGAAAGCTATTACATGATAGAACAAAATCCATAAAAAGTCACCCTGATCATTATTAGTAAAAAGCACTCATAAAATCAACTAAGGCCAATTTTGAGAGAAAAATTGCCATGGATTCAAGGACAATCATAAGGCCTTTTTCAGCTATGTTAGGAACCTGGGTGGAAACTCCCAGATATGCTCAGAATTAGTCCAAAATGATACAAAAATCACTGAACCCACAGACATTGCCAACATACTGGCAGACAGGTTCAGTGCAATCCCCTAAAGGAGAGACAACTATCCCAGCCGAGTGTAGCCTCCCGGACATCTCAAATGGCTGCTCTCTCTAAAGCTAAAAACACAGCATCAATGGGACCGGATGGTGTCCCCAACTGTTGTCCCACTCCACAAGGACCCTGGTAATAACAAGTCTAGTCTGCAAAGCTATGGAGGATCATAATGGAGCTCATAAACAAAGAGGGACTTGCAGACATTGGATCCGACCCAGTTTGGCTTTGTCAAGGGAAGATCATGCCTTTGAACTTGGTCGACTTCTTGAAACAGTCACCAAGGCCATTGATGAGGAAAGGCAGTCCATACAGCCTACCTTGACCTTGGTATTGTAGAAAAAGCTTAAATGTAAACCCATATGTCACAAGATGGGTTGCAAACTGAGGACAGAACCCACAGGGTTAGAGTTGCTGGCGCTGTGTCAGACTCCATCACAAGTGGTGTCCCACAGGCCCTATTGTTTGGCATCTACTTCTCAGAAGTACAGGCCAACATAGGAGGACTTTGTCTGACAAAGTTTGCAGGCGACTGCAAACTGGGCCATAGTGGAAAGTGCATCAGACACGGATATCCTTCAGAAGGGACTCACGGAAACAGATAGCTGGTGCCAGAGCCATGGCCTGAAGTTAAACAAAAACAAGGTAACCCCAAGCTACCATATAGGTGGCAATCCACTAAGCACAGAAGAGGTTATCAGGGACCTGGGGACCCAGGCTGACAGTGGCCTTTCTTTTGACACTCACATTGCTAAAGTGGTTAGAAAGACCTTCTACATTGCCCACCTGATCATGAAGGGATTCACATCCAGATCTAGTGAGGTTATTGTTCCCCTGTACTCTTGACTTATCAGACCAATGATCGAGTACAATGCCCCATTCGGGATGTATCTCACCCGACATCTGCAGCAATTGGAGAGACCCCAAAAGTTCCTCACCAAACTCCAAAATCTGTCATATGCTGCCAGATTGAAGAAACTCCAGCTCTATTCAGTTGCATACCGTCTGCTCAGAGGTGACATGTGCCTGACATACAAGGCCATGTTGGACATGCTCCACCTCAAAACGGATATAAATAGGATGTGCGGAGGGATAGATTTATCACTCAGAGACTCCTATGCTGTGGAATAAAATCCTGGTCCATGTGAGGCAGAGCACCTCGCTGACTCTGTTCAAGAGAAATCTAGACCCGTGGATGGGAGATCAATCATCTCTGTGTCACTGCTGGACAGAGGCACAACAAACTAATGGGCACAGTATTTTTTCATATAAGGGGTGGCGTAAGCCACAAACTAGGCTTATAAATGCCTTAGGGCAGATAGCCTAGTATAAACCTATGAACCTATGAACCTATAAGATATTTAAAAAAGTCATTTATGCTAGAGCATGCTAGTTTGAGTTGTCATTAGCTCTGAGACACTTGCTTGGAACATCCTAACTTGAGTAAAACTTGCTCAAGCATGATGGCTCAAGTTGTCATTTGCTCATATTCCACTGCTTTCTTTTAACAACAGGAAGATTGTTAGCACTGGAATTATAACACGTTGTTGGTAGTCCAAAGACAATGCATTGCTTTTTTTGTTACTGTTGCTACATCTTTCAGAATGAAACAGACAGATATTTAATCACCTGATAGTGATTGTTCTTATTCCAAGGTGCTGTGATCTAAGAGTGAGAATAATAAACCTAGAGGATGATGGGGTGCAGTAGGACTTGCACCCTACAAACCTGCTTTAATTCACTTTCACTTTAGCTCATTGAATGTTGAGTGTGAGTACATTATGAGAATGCTATTATTTACCAACTAATGTTACCAAACTGATGTGTTCTGAGGTTTGGTTTTTGAGCAGATGTAACAGATCCCTCCACTGTAAACTATCTCAACTGAAAAAGTGAATGAGCTTAGATGTGTGCACTAAAAAAGACAAGAATATTCAGTTACTGACATAAGCAGTGACATAACTGACATAAGTGGTTGGCCAGAGCAGATGATATGAGCATTGCTCTTTTAGTTATAAATATCTCTAATTAGCTGAAGTGCTTGTTTGGCCTGCTTGCTATACTCTGAATATTTCTGATCTCTGGCTGCATTTTAATTTTCCCTCTCAGTTGCCCAAGTGTTGTTGTGTTCTTAAACTTGGTGGCTTTTGAGTTGCCCACCCCTACTATAAATCTGATTTTGGACATTCCTCATAGTCCCATTTTATCAGCTCATTCTACTGAGTATAGAGAGATCATTTGTGAAGGCCCACCCCTTAGTTTCTCAGCCTTGAATTATCATCTGTTTCCTCCCTTCCCACTTAACCTAAAATGCACTTTATTCAGCTGCTTTTACTGTATTTCTTCATACTTTATTATTTTAGCTTGCTTTGCTTCTTTTTCTTAAAAGTGTTCAACATAATTTATTCTGCTGCATTTATTACTGCTTGTTAGTGGCCTGATTAAATTGTAACTGTTATTCTAAGCCTTTTGGTTTAAGCACTTGGGCTTCAGGCCAGTTGTTTTACGTTAGGAAGGTTGTGGTCTACAGTCTTGTGGCAGGAAAGGTAGCTTACATCCTTCTAAGTTGGGAATGCCTGGTTGAAGGCTTAGTGTGTCTGTTATTCTAAAAGTGTCTTAGTTTTGGTTTAAGCAGTTGGGATTCAGGCCAGTTATTTTATATTAAGAAGGTTTGTGGTCTATACTCTTGTGGGAGGAGAGGGTAGCTTCTGACCTTCTGAGCTGGGAATTGCTTATTGAAGGCTTATTGTGCCTGCTTATCTGAAGTGTTTTTAGACCTGCTAAATCTAGCTCTGTTTGTATAACTTGAGCACTAAACCAGGCAATCTTTTGTTAGTGAGGGTTCCCCTGCTCCTTAGTGACAGGAGTCCCTGGAACAGGGTGCAGTTTTGAGCTTTTTTATTGGTTTTTGGTTAAGTTGTTTAAATGAGTTTGCTCTCATTTGCACTCATTTGCTACATAAGCATATCCAAGCCATCTGCTGATCTTTGCAAAACATAAGTAGAATTTTTCAATGCATATTGCACTTTTAAATTGCATTTTTACCATATCACTCTTATTTTAAACTTTTTTTTTTTTAATTGTTGGACTTTGTTTGCTGTAGCATATACTAGATTCAGACCTGCTGAATCTAGTTCTTTTTGTATAACTCTAGCACTAAACCAGACCATCTTTTATTAGAGAGGGTGCCCCTGTACCCTAGTGCAGGAGTGTAGACTTAGAACTCATCTGATTGAAGGTTGCTGGAACAGGGCTCAGTTTTGAGCTTTTTATTGGTTAATTTGTTTAGATCAGTCTGTGCTCATTTGCTATATAGCACCACGTTTGTGCATCGTGCACTGCTGCACAGCAGCGGGCACCATTGGTGGTTATAGACACAAACACTTTTACCTGCAACTTTTCCCTTTTTTGCTGGTGCTTCATCAGTGAGTTCTTGTGATTGTCCCTCACTGACAGATGATACATTCAGCAAAGCTCCTGAGGTACCAACACAGATCCTACCCACTAGGCCTTCATATTTTTTGTCCACTTCTCCTGTCCTCTACTTTACCTGTTCCTTCCTGTCCTTCTGTTTTCTGACCACATCATCTTACTTAGCATTATGGATGGGCAATTTTCCACACCTTATCCAACCAACCTGGTTGACATGGGCATCCTGAGGCACTATAGCAATTGCCTCATGTATACTGACAACCCACTTCTTTAGTCCACACAAATTCATTATGTGAGAGGTGCATCTATATCAATAACCTAGAATCCAGGCTCTCTCGCTCACCAGTCAGTCCATCTGATACTAAGCAGGTTGCCAGCATGCACACCTCACCTCCTGCACCTACCAAACCCAAAACACATATATCTAGAAATGATGAGGGCCTTACAAGAAGGTTACCTAAACATCAGAGACCTCCAAACACAAGTATGCTTCACATAATACATCCTCTGCAGAACATAGTACACATAATATATCACACACCAGTGTCTCACCAGTCAAGCCCCTAAGGCATAACACAAAAACAAACATCTTAGTTGTAGGTACTCAATTGTAAGACAGACAGATTTCCCCTCTCAAACCAGTACGAAAGAAAATAAAAACAACTTGAAACCAAAAGAGGTGCAGGTATCCTTAAGTCCAAAGCCCAATAAGAAGTCTTCTTTTTCTTAACGCAGGTTTATTTAATAAAAAAGATAGCGTTTTCTCCGCTCTTACTAAAGCAGCTTCCTCAGAGAAAAACAATACAATTTAAAATATGCGCTTTTTATACCAACAGTAAGTGACAAAACACGATGTCATTTTACAATTTAAAAAGCAACAGCACTTTTCTAAAAATATATAACTGCATAACACAGTAAAAGTATGAAAGTTTATATGGTACTTATAACTATTATGTTTTTATATATATAAGGACCATCTATGTAAAACATGTGTATAAAACATTACAGGGTACCTAAAAAAACAACACTACCTAAAAATTACCTATTTATATAAAATAGATATGTACACTTATGAATACTACTACGCTCAATTTCATCAAAGGAACTATCTAAAATAGCTTCTTAATTTTAGGACAGCTGAAATATTGCTATTTTCATTTAATCCCGGGAACCTGAACGCATCCAACTTTAGTTGCCATTCAAGTTCCCGGACCTCCAATATTAAAGAAATGGGACCACCACGGATGGTGTACGGTACTTGGTCAATGCACATAAAGGAAAAACTATGTCCCGGATAGGCCTTAATATGTTTTGCTAATGCGTTATCTTCTGAGTTTTTTCTAATCGCATAATCATGTTCATAAAACCTGTCACGGGCCCTGCGGTCCGTTTTCCCAATATAGAAACCCGGACAGCAGTTGCATAAAGCAACATAAATCACTGATTTTGATTCACAGTTGAATTTCTGAAATATCTGGTATTTCCTATTTCCAAGTGTGAAAGAATTGCCAGTCTTAACAACTTTACACCAGTTACAGAAGCCACAGGAGAACATGCCTTGTCTACTATGTTGGATGTATGGTAAATTTCTTTGCAGTAGTTCTTTCAAATTGCTTCCCCTTTTGTATACAACTTGGGGTCGGTGTCCTAGTTTCTCTACTAAAAAGGTATTATTAGAGATGAGAAACCAGTTTTTAAGAATAATTGACCAGATGGCCTGAGAATTTACATTAAACGTTGTGACAAAGCTCAACACAAATTGTGTTTTTTTATTATTTGTGTTAGTTAGTTCAACTGTAGAGTTTGAAATGACTGGACTGGTTTTGTGAATTTCATGCCTGATATGCACCTCTATTCTGTTTAAAATGGGTTTGTACATCCCTTCGATTCTTTTAACCTCCACCTCGTGAATCAGCTCATCTAAAAGATCAACTGGGTACCCACGGTTATGCTTCACATAATACATCCTCTGCAGAACATAGTACACATAATATATCACACACCAGTGTCTCACCAGTCAAGCCCCTAAGGCATAACACAAAAACAAACATCTTAGTTGTAGATACTCAATTGTAAGACAGACAGATTTCCCCTCTCACCAGGTTGGATAAGGAAAAGGTCATGGTCAGCTGTCTGTCAGGTGCCAGGATCTGCCACATCACACACAGACTTAAGTCTCTCAACAAATGCACTGTCATGACTCTGTCATAGTCCATGTTAATGTAAATGACTTGAGACATGCCTCACTGGACTATATGAAGAGAGACATGACTGAGCTCTCAGATTATGTGTCTGAGGCAGGTATTTTCCTAGCCTTAAGCAGCATTTTACCTTCACCTAGGATGATACAAACAAAAAATGATTGACTTCAACAATTGACTTAGTTTCTGGTGTCTACAAAGGGGATCCAGTATCTGTCAGCCTGGGATGACATGGTCGACAGACTTCAATGCTTTGCCAGAGATGGTCTTCACCTGTTACCACTGGGATTTTGTTTATTGGCTAAGGCTCTTGTCATCCCCATAGTGCCTTTTTAGGCAATGTCACAAGAACCAAATTCCCAACATAAAAATACCCTCTAAAAACAACCTCAAGGTTATGTTGCTAAACACTAGAAGTCTAAACCAGAAACTGCGCTCACTTGAAGCAGTCCTCACCCTGGAAGATGTTCACATTTGTGCAGTCACTGAGACCTGGTTTAAGGCTGCTGAGAGCACCCCAGCTATACCAGGTTACATTTCCTTCCACACGTTCAGACCACAAGCTGAAGGCATGATAACGAAAGGAGGTGGAGTATCGATATTCATTAAAGATAAATACAACTGTAGACTGGATAAACAGTACGATTCCCTTGAATTACTTCAGGTGCAATTGACTGTAGCTGAGACCCCTCTTCAGGTCATTGCCAGCTATAGGACCCCCTCCATGAATCAGAACATCCACTTAGCCTGCTTGGATCTACTTGAGTCAATCAAGATACAACTAACATCCTGGTTTTGGGTGACTTTAATTACCTGCTAATAGACTGGGTAAATTATACATGTTCTAACTCACTTAGCCAAAGGTTCCTGGACTTTGTTAACTTCAATGCCAGGTTCAGCTGGTTGACACACCTGCAAGGGGCTCAAACATCCTGGACCTGGTGCTCACCAACATAGGGGACCACTGCACCAACCCCACTGTGTAGTCATGCCTGGTGAGATCTGACCACAAATCAGTCTCACTAGAAGTAACTATAACAAAAGACCCCCCCTTAGCAAGAATTAGACTAAAAAACTTCTCCAAGGGAAATTACAACCTCTTAGGTGACAGCATAAATATTTTCATAGCCCCTCCCCCCACTGATGGAACAGACACCTATGCTGAGTTATACACCAGTGCTTTATACAAGCACCTGTACAATTGTATTGTCTCTGCCACTCCTGATAGAACCAAAGCAAGATCTTCAAGGAAAAACAAACCTGCATGGTGGACAACTTCTATTAATAGGCTATACAATAGGAGACATAAATTGCTGTCTAAGAGTAGGAAAAAATGGTCTCAATACTGGAAACACTCCCTTCTCAACTTAAACAAGCAAATAAGACTCTTAGTGAAGTCCTCCAAATCTAACTACAAATCCAAATTAGCTTCTCTAACTAAGGATAACCACAAGGCATCCTTTAGTTACAGCCGTAACCTCAAAAGTAAGGCCCAGATTTGTACTGAACTTGTAGTTAATGGTACTATATATATATATATATATATATATATATATATATATATATATATATATATATATAACCTGTGGATATAGCAAACCCACTGGCTGACAGGTTCAGTGAAGACTTTACTCCCCTGTCCCCACCACATATATCCCAAAGCATCCCTAACACCTGCCCCCCCACCTAAAATCTCTGAGGAGTAGGTCTTAAATGCCCTCTCCAGGGCCAAAACATAGCCTCTATGGGAGCAGACAACATCCCAGGCTGTGTTCTACATGGGTTAAAACAAGAAATGACATCACCACTGAGCACGCTTTCCAATCAAAAGCACTAGCTTCATTCCCGTGGAATGAAAAACAGCTGCCATCATCCCTTTGCACAAAGGGGTGCTTCCACGGAGCCTGGGAACTATAGACCCATTAGCCTGACCAGACTTATCTGCAAGGCCATGGAATGAATCATCATGGACCTTATTAACAAAGATATAGGAAATCTCCAAATGCTCAACCTCACCCAGTTTGGCTTTGTCAAGGGGAGAGCATGCCTGTTAAACTTGGTGGACTTCTTTGAGACAGTCACCAAAGGCCTAGATGAGGGCAAATCTGTGCATACGGCCTACACAGATTAAGTCAAGGCCTTTTAAACCCCCCCCCACACTAAGGCATCATTGGTAAATTCACCCAGCTGGATATCAAGCCTTGCATTGTCAGGTGGGTTGCAAACTGGCTCACTGATAGAACTCATGTGGTCAAAATAGGGAACTCCACCTCCTCCAACAGACCTGTAACCAGTGGTGTTCTACAGGGATGGATTCTGGGACCCTTACTGTTCAGAATCTATTTTTCCAAAGTACATGCTAAAGTTAAAGGACTGTGGCTGACAAAAGTTTGCTGATGACTGCAAGCTGGGAGTGATCATTGAAACCCTTAGTGATGTCAACATCCGGTAAGAAGGTCTTTAATGACTGGTGCCAAAGTCATGGTCTTAAACTTAATGCAAAAAAATGCATTATCATCTCCTTTGGCAAGGGTAATGTTCCTGCAAACTGCCACATCAATAGCAATACCCTAAGCAAGCAGTCAGTGGTATGAAATCTGGCCACACAGGTTGACAGCTAGCTTAATTTCGATCACCATGTCTCCACAGTGGTAAGAAGGGCATTTTATATTGCTCATCTCATAAGTAAGGGCATTGCCTCCAGAAAAAAAGAGGTTATAACCCCCCTGTACTCTTCCCTCATCAGGCCAATAATAGAGTACAATGCTCCCTGTGTATGTTCCTTTTCAAACACCTGCAGCAATTGGAGAGACAACAAAAGTTCGATACAGAGAAAATTCAGGGTCTTCAAGATCTGTCTTATGCAGACAGACTGAAATCATTGACACTTTACTTTGTGTTGTACTGACTGCTCAGAGGTGACCTGTGCCTTACATATAGAACAATCTCTGACCCAGCTTTAATGGAAATGCTGCACATTCACAAGTTAAATGGCACATGGATCACTCACTTAAAGGACCTTATCCTGGTATATGACATCAAACGAACTTGCTGGAGAGACAGATTTGTCTCACAGAGGTTGTCCCACCTTTGGAACAAGCTTCCTATTCATGTTAAACAAAGCCCCTCTTTGGCCCTGTTTAAGCACAATTTGGACAATTGGATGGGTAACTGGAAATTCACCCTGGGGTTTCCACCTGGGTTCCTCTTGGTCAGGGGCAATAGGTGCTGATTTTAGTGTCTGCTTGAATCAGACAGCCTTGGGAACATAGGTTGAACTTGGCTAGGCTTGTAAGGGCCCAAGGGCCGTTAGCCTAGTAACCTCCTTTGAGCCTATAATCCTATGAATCATTATTACTCATGCAGAAATGAAATTTTGAGTGCACAAAGCCTGATGTTTAAATCAAATAAAGTGATGGTCACCTAGTTGCTCCTCAATCAGCTTATATGCTGCCTTACACATCCAGATAGTCTATCTTGCCACCTAGCATACCTGCCAACCTCTTAGTGCAAGAATTCTGTACAAAGCCAAAAGTAATAGGGGAACAGAGGCTTAAAAATGCAGTAAATTTTTAAATATTGCTCTTATTAATATAGAAAGCTGATAGAATAATAGGTTTTGCATTAGCATGTATTTCCTGAAAGGTGTGAATTCTGAATCAAATCTAAGCTCCCCCTACAGGTTTACTTATGAATGATTTGGTACTGACTAGCTTCATTTAATTGTGATCCACTTGAATGGAGCTGTCTGTATGCCTACATTTGCCTTGCTACTGATACTTATTTGTCATTTAATGAATATAATGACAAATTAATGATACAGTTATGCCAGAGACTTACTGGTTTATATAATGTTTTCAAATGTCTTTCTGTTAATTTTTGGAAAATTCTTTATAATGCTTTGTTATCGACAACTTTTTGATAATAATCTATATTTCTGTTCTGGCTGTGGTACATGCAGTTTGGAGGAACTAAAATATTTCTGTTGTGTTATCATGCCATTCTGATTTTTGCAAATTAACTTTCATATAACAGTCATCATTGCTTACTGTATTTGAAGTAAAACTAATTTTTTTTTCAAAAGGAGAATGAATATCTAAGTATGCAGTTGTTATGTAAGGTGTATCAAAGTTGGATTTCAAGATCTGTGAGAAATATATTTTCTTATTCAGCCCATTAGGATGAGGTGATTGGACAGTTCCATACTATTGTAAGGGATACATTTAGATATTTCTGAGTGTGACAATGTGAGGTATTGCCAGTTATGCCAACAGAAGTAGGGCAGTGGATGTGTAGCATATGTCAGTACAGCTAGCTGAAATTTTGTAAAGAATTACATGCCATTTGTATATCGAACTGATTTGTACAGATGCTTGTGTTGAGAAAATGCATTTGTAAAGCTGCTTGTATAAAAATGTGCCAAAAGTGTGTCTTGCTGCATAGAAAAAGAAATACACTTGTATGTTAGATTGTATTATAACTATTGCAATTAATATTGTAACAGAGGGTACTGGAAGAGAAGAGGTTAAGCTCAGCTCCAGCTGACTTTGAAAATAGTATGAAATTAGATTACTTAATTAAGTCCATAAATATTGTATCTTACAGTTCAGATTGCAGCCAGAGACAAAATGTCTGTGTCAAAGAATGCTTTATTAGCTCCTTTAGTAAGAGTGGAAGTGTTTTATGATTTTATTTATTTATTTTATTTTATTTATTTTACATTTGTTAACCGGGCTAGTCTAGCTGGATACATATCATTTTTCAGTAGAGGCCCGAGGAGAAAAGCTCCAACATAGTAGTTAATACAATATAAAAATACAAGTGAAAACAGTAAGAAAATAATGTACATTATGACTTCCAGAAGCTGCAACAGATCTTAGCAAAGCTCTGTGTGTATGGTAACACATATGTGCGAGATTCTGGTTCAGTTTCCAGTAATGGGGGGTAGTATGGGAACCAGAAATCAGGTGACCAGATGTAGGTGATGTCATTCGGTAATCCAGCACAAAAATTATGTTTTAATACTAGATGAGACTGAAGTCACTGAGCAGTTAGTTTTTGGAACCTGACAAAGAAGGAAGACCACTCACCTACTTCATCTTGCTTTGCTCTAGTAAGTGATCAGGGAAAGTAATTGTTTAGATGAGTCAGGAAAATATAATGAAATTAGTTAAGTATGTTTTTTCTGTATCTGTGTGAGTCTATTAATCTGTGTTATTTTAATATTTCCTGTGATTGAAACTCTGGTGTTTATTGTAAATAGATATTGAGTATATATATGTTCTTTTATTATTTATTATTAAATATATTTAAACTTTACATTGTGGTTGGTCTTTTAGATAATATTTTAACTTTTGAGAGTACTTACATATATTTGGTGACTCTGTGGCCACTCGTGAAAGCTTTACTGCATTAGTCAAGCACTAGCATTGGTATTAATATTAATTTCACTCAGTGCAATTTGGTACCCTTGTAAGATCCTTAGAGCAGCTAGCTTTAGAGTGTCTGGTGGCAGTGTAACTACCTTATAGTCTGGGCAGAAGGGGGCATAGCTAATAAATCTGTGCCAGCCTTTCCCAGGTATGTGTGTGTGTGTGTGTGTGTGTGTGTGTGTGTGTGTGTGTGTGTGTGTGTGTGTGTGTGTGAAAATCAAATCTCAAAGAGAGTGTGTGCATCAGCTGCTTGGAGCAGGGACATGAAACACTGGTTTCAGAGAGAGGATGCTGGAGGACTTGGCATGGGACTCTCAGCTGAGGACTCAACTCTACAGCTGTGCCAGTGGGGAGTCTCATTGGGACCCTGGAGAGAGAGAGAAAGAGAATGTGTGCCCTGTATGCTCTTTAGGGAAATTGTGCTTGATGCAGAGAGCTGCATCTGGAAATATTGTGTGTATCTATTTTTGTTCCAAGTGAATGTCCCTCTCCAGTGTCAGTGTTGAGGATTTAGGCTCCTTGATTACTGGCCCAGAGTGGGACATCACAGTAATTTATACATCAGTACTCACTGCTAGAACTGTATTTAAATGTCTCACTATTTTGTATGATGCCTGTTTGTAAAAAGGCAGCTTTTTAAAGGGTTCCTATCACACGATCGAAAATTGTAAACGGCGAATGCATATTGACCGAACCTGACTGGTCAAAATGTCGAAACATCGCGCGCATAAACGGAAATCGCCGTAGGGAATATTTTCCCTTTACTTCAATGCAGTGTGATCTTGGAGTAGGATTATTTAAGTAGCGGGAGTATGGGATGCAGGGGGGTTTGCCCCCCTGCGTACAGCATTTAGGTAAGTATAGTTTTTATTTAGATTTTTTTATTATATTTTTGAAATTTCAAACATCGCTCATATGGTGTCAACCATAAGGTATTCGATGTTTGAAAATATAATATAGACCCCTTTTTAAATGTGGTAAGCATTTGACTAAATGTACATGTATTTAATTTTTTTTAATGTATTCATATTGTCTCTTATAAAAGGCACTGCACTTTTGACAAATAAGTAAAAGGAAATGGAATAAAACCTTTGTTTTTTTCTACATCCCTATTCCTGCCACCATGCATATGACCTGGCCAAGGCTATTATTCAAGAAGTTCCAGGATGACATTGCTGCAACATTTTTGGAAGTATAAAATAACCCTGCTCTATAGTCATAATCGCACACCTATGACACTTAAGTGTAGTCTTTTTAAATAGCATGGAATACATATTTGCTCAGTTAAACTGTTTCGTATATGCTTATGTACCTGTGAAAAAAGTACAGCTTTAATCCTTTACCATTTTATTTGTTCAGTATGCACTAGCACATTGCCTATTGATTAATCATCAAGACATGATCAGAGGTTTCCAGATCTGAAGGCTTTTATTGAATGCGTAACCAGCTTAAGATATAATCATTACCCTAACACTTTCCTGGTCTGTAGACAATATTGTACTCATATGCTGCCACTAACATTGCCCAGAAGTAAGGTCTTAGTGAATCCATTTGTGAAACAGTTATACTTTTATTAAACAAAGTAATCAGTGGTTTGTAACTTAAGTACTTGGTGTACACAAGCATACAAATATATATAAAATCTCTGGCTTAGGAAAATCATGTGTAATGTTTCCTCATCCAATTTACTTTTTAAATTTTAAACTTCAGCAGATGAGACCCAGAGCCAAGCTGCACTACCATCGTACACCGGTTGTGAAATCTCAACTTCTAAACCATGAGATCAAGAATTATAAGAGAGGATCACCTTTTGGTCAGCTGAATAAAAAACAAGCACTTGAACAGTCTATAGATCTTGACTTTTGAAATGTTACTTCCTCTTCTTTTCCCTGTGGCCATACTATTTTCCATGTAAGACATGTTGAAAAGAGTTTAATAAGTTCACCTATAACTTGTGAGAACTTTCTTAAAGTTGTCAAATAAACCCAAATATGATTTCAGCTACAAATCTCTTGTATGAGATAGAGGCACCATGATGAGTTTTGCTTTACTCCCTAGAGAATAGAACTTATTTGCATCTTTTACATATCCCAGATGCTGTATTTCCATTTTAGAAATACATCCATCTTAAGGCACGAACTTTCATTCTAAGTTTTTTAATGCTTCCTTGATGTGGCCCCAGTAATAAGGATGTCATCTAAATAAGATGTAATATGCAACACTCCCTGCAACAAAGTCACAGTGTCCTTTGAAATATAAGTTGTGCAGATGAAACTTTAACAGATTATGTTAATGCTATGTTATGTATGTCTTAGAATTGAGCACTCAAAATTATTTGATGATAAATATGGCTCATTCTCAAATGTTGAAAAGTTTGGCACAAAGTCAGGAATGTAAAAAGGTCTTCCACTTGAAGCACATGGAAATGTTTCAAAGATGTTACCTGGTTAACAGTTAATTTATAATCTATGTAATATCTAATGGTTCTGTTATTTCTGAATTTAGTAGAAGTACCACAGGAGAAGATCATTCTGAATATTTCACAACAGTCTATGTAATCTTTCTTAGCTCACACTGCTTAATGGCTCACCTAAATTAGCAGTCAGTGTGTGTCTCATTTAACATACACAATTCTTCTTTAAATGCAGCCTCGTATTTAATAAACACTGTTTTACTAACTCATCAGCTTCAGGATGCATGGGCTTTATTTTGTCAATTTAAATGATTTTTTAAGACAACTTCTGCTTGCACCAGTAGCTACAACTACTACCAACACTATTTATTTTTGTTACTCAAAAGTTCTTCCATATCAGTACATTTCAGCATATTATATTATATTATATATTATATTATATTATATTATATATTATATTATATTATATTATATTACACCCATACAAGTTTCAGTTCAGTATCATTTAATTGCAAAACTGTCTTGTTTTTCTGAATTTAATACATTTATTATGCTGACACTGCTGAATCAAAAATCCATAGATTCGTTTTAAGCAGGGATTTATTTTATTTTATTTTTTCATATTTGGATATTGTTCACCATGCATAGAAAAATACCTGTGGATTCTCATGACTCCTTTCCTCAGCAATAATACTACATGAGAAGTAAATGTTAGACACTATTTCAGCTCTTTCAACACTAGCTTTTTAAAAATGTTTCTTTTATCTTATTCTTAAAAGTGCTTACTGTGTGCCTGGATTTATCATACATGTGACATTTTCCCTGCTTGAACTTGCATTCAGCAGCCACATGTAGTTTCCCAAGACACCAGTAACGTCCATTTGACTCTTTTCTCTTGTGTATATATGCTTTACATTTCTAATCTTGTATACTGTTACATGCTACTTCAGTCTGTCTCTTTTCTAAATATTGTACAGTTTTGTCTGATGCTTTTGCTGCTAAAGCAACCCTTATGACATTTTTAAATGTTAAATTAATTACTGACAACATCATTCATTAAAAACAAAATGTATTCCACGTAATCTCAGTAAGATCCTATCCTTTAACATTTAAAACAATCTTCAGTAAGTTCACAAATTCAGTAACCGTCTCAACACAATCAGTTGAAGATGACACATTTAGTTGTCTCATTAACGTTATGGCTAAAATATTTTTAACAAGATTATGAGTTTGCACATCTGCTTTTCCACTAAGTCCTTTTTATATTGTAAAGTAAGGCTTTCTTTCTGTCTTTATTCTGTTTATCACTGAAACAAAAAGCTCTCCCAGTATTTCACAATATTCTTACCACATCTCAATTCTCTATGAGATGCAGATTACCCACAGTTCCCATTTTCAGTTTTATTTCCTTCTTCTTCTGAGTTCTTGCAACTCTTTGACTTCCTTGAATCCATTGAAATTGCTCCTTGAAGTTTGTGTTACCAGAAATGTGTGTTGTATTCTTGTGTATATATGGTTCAAAACTCTGTGTGACTGTCAGCAAGTCACTTAACCAGATACTGCTACTGAGGTGAATCTGAAAAAGTCCATGGAGATAAGTGCTCTACCCAGAAAACAAACACAAATAAAATAAAAATAAAATAAAACTTCAATACATTCCATACCCCATGGAAGCACCAACCAAAGCTGATAAAACAACACTTAACATGATCAAGCTGGTGTGGGGAGACTGCAAGAAGTATTGCATCACAGCAAACCTTATTCTTTGAAATGCAATATCACCTATGTGCCTTCTTTCAATACTGCAAGTAATTTGACTTTTCATATAAATACATATACAAGATATGTAGACTTGCATGTACTATACAATATCTCAGGGATTCCATTCACATAGTCCAACTTTTAAAAGTTTGAACCACATATGGTCGAGACCATATGTTTGAATTTGTAAAAGTTTGAGCGTTTGAATGGAAATCTCCGTAAGCGGAGGTTTCCATTCACTTCAATGTGATGTGATCTCAGAGTTGGTATATTTAAGTAGTGGGGGGTTTGGGGGTGCAGCCCCCCACATGGTAGGTGCGGGGGGGCTTGCCCCCCTTGCTTACAACAAGTTATTGATTTGTACATTTTGTATTTTTTTGGATAGTCAAAGTTCTGTAACTTCGAACTTAATGGTTTGACCATTAGGTGTTCGGAGTTATGGAACTTTGACTATCTAATATAGACCCATATCTCAGAGGGGGCAGCTTGTTCAAAGTAATACAGGAGTTCAAAATTACATGAAACAGAATCAAAGCAATGGCACTGTAGAACAGCACAATATTAGCTAGTTAAAATCAACAAATACTTCACAAACTGGGGAACTAGAAGGATGGATGGGCAAATTCTACCTTTGCGGTGTCAAAACATATATTTATATAAATGCCTTATACATCTGAAGTAGCTAGTGGATAGATGTGATATGTCTATAAAGAAAGGGACATTAATCTGTAAATATCAAGGAAGGGGTTACATTGCAACATCACATGATCAGACTTTCTTCTAAAGTAGCTAAAGGATTAGAGTGGCTGCACACCTCTAAAGGTAGAATAGGAGCATGAAGGTAATGGGCAGGTCTCACCACAAAAAGTAAATAAAATAACATAAAAACAACAAAAAAGGCATGACCAGTATTTGAGCACTTTTAGTGGGTAGAGAGCTCCTTTTTTTTTAGTCTCTATCTTGACTATTCAGTATTTGCCCTGGTTGCCCCAAAGTCCCATTTTCTCCCCTAGATTAAGAAATGACCCGCCCTTCCTCTCTGGAATGAGATCTGGGCTTCATGAAGTGCCATCACCTTCTGAAGGTTCACATATTTTGCTTTTAGTTCTCTAGCACCTCCTCTGGTGGCTGACATAGGTGCTATCAGTTTAGCAGAGCCTGCTGCACTCTTACATAAGTGTGTCTTTGCACATATTTGCAGCCTTATTTAGCCATATGTGCCCAGAAATATCTGCTGCTTGTCATAATCCATAGCCTGCACTAAGTACTGGCAACACAGTAGTGTAGACTCATTCACTCTTTAACAGGCTGAGTGAGCTGGCATTGATTGTTCAGCCCAACCTTAGCATATTGATCCCTTTAGTGTCTGAGTCACTAGTAGCTGTTTCATGTGGACTGCAGTCGTGTATTATCCCTCTTTTCCACAGAGGTAACTTAAGTCTCTTTCCTGACAACATGAAAACTGTCAATGAGGGAAACTACTTCAGAATACATTAAGGTCAGCCCTCATTTTCTTTGCCACTGCAAGCTCAAGGTAACATTTTGGGGAACAGAATATGAGAGGTGCATTTAGCATAATCACAGACAGCATGCATACAATTGTAATATAATCAGAGAAATATTCATTGACCACATAAGATTAGCATTTCATAATGTCAGAATTAACAGATGAGTTATTATAGAAGAGCTGCCACAATATCACTGCCAATGTTCTGCTTCCTGACATCGTATTACCAAAGCAGTACATATACTCATCAGAAACTTGCTCTGCTATTCTTAAATGACATCTGCATGTATTTTTAGAAGTCTGTTAAGTTACAAGACTCTTCTACTCACCAGAAAATAAGGAAACAAGCTAAACAAGAAAATCACTTCTTCTTCTTTCGGCTTTTCCCAGTTAGGGGTCGCCACAGTGGATCACCTGTCCGCTCATGATTGGCAGTGGAGTTTTACAGTGTCAGGTTGCCAGCCCAGCACCCAACCTTCCACAGAAGGCACACACACACACACACACACACACACACACACACACACACACACACACACACACACACACACACACACACACACACACACACACACACACACACCTAGGGCCAATTTTAGAGTGTCCAGTCCACCTACTGCATGTCTTTGGGATGTGGGAGGAAACCGGAGCACCCGGAGGAAACCTACACGACCACAGGGAGGACATGCAGACTCCGCACAGAAGGCACCCCAGCCGAGGATTGAACCGGAGAACCTCTTGCTGTGAGGCGACAATGCTAACCACTGCACCAATGTGGCCGCCCTAAACAGGAAAATTACCATGGCACTAAAATGCAAAACTGAAATATGTTATTATTGAATGTGTCAATATATTAAACCATTGATGTTTAATGTAGGAAATCCTGTCTTTGATTTCATGTCCCTTGAATGAGTAGCATTTTGAATTCACAAGCATTTGAGGGGGGTTTATTTATTAGCTTTGTTTATCTGTTAATCTAACCTGGAATTATTTGAAGCAATATTGTCAGATTGTGAAGTTTTGTATAAGAAGGAATTATTTCACTTGTATTCTGTGTACCATCCATGTATGATGTATTCGGTAGTGTTGCTGACTTTGTTCCCAAAGTTGTTGCAGTTAAAATGTTTATACATGTGGTTCTTTGATTCCATGAACACATACTGCAACATGGCTGAACAAATTAACACTTGCCCCCTCCAACAAAGTTATCTACTTTTTTCTCAACTGGCTTAGACCAAATTTGCATCTCAAGGATTATTTTTGATATCTCTGGCTATTTTTGCACTGTTTATATCCTTCCTCTAAACAATATGATTACCAGCAGTGTGCAAAAGGAAAATTTCTTACATCTGGTTTATCATTACATTAACAATTAAAGTATGCAAGAAAAGAACCCATAGGCAAACTTGGTATAAAATGACAATCTCTACCTTCCTGCATGTATGTATATCTAATACTTCCTTGTGTAAGCCAAGTGCTACTGTTTATACCTGAGTTTATCTGATCTTCACATCTTGCTGATTTTGTTTCAAGTACAGTCCTCCATCAATTCTTGTGTTACTGTTTGTTTTATGTAATGTATAACTCTTTCTTCTCTACTTTCTTCCTTTGGGCATCACAAATATGTTTGCGTATCTGTGTGTGTGCATCTTTAAATATTTTTTGGAAATCCTCCTTGCCTGACTGGGTCTTACAACAGATTTTCTAAATACAGTGTGCAATTCAAAATTCCCTCCAAGCACCTAACTGCATCTTTTGCAGGCCTAACCTTGCCTGTTGTGAGGTATTTATGGGTTCCATCAATATGACAAGGAGGACATTCCCCTGTCATGTATACACTGGTACCATGGTGGCAGCAAACTCACATCCGTGGTCTCACTCACATCTAATACAGGTACATGAGCTGAGGCTTACATTCATGGGGTTCTGCATTACTGATCACGCCAAGACCCAACGCATCAGCTGTGCAGCTGTGACTCCTTGAAATTTCCTTTTGGGAAAGGAGAAAAGGCCACTGGCTGCTGGCCCCTTCACCTTTTGCCTTTCTTCTCAACCAGCTCTACTAGTGATTCCTGATTAGATGTCGTAGGTTAACACTAGGCAACAGACCCATACCTCTTAACGCTTATGACTTACACATAGCTCTTTGATTTTGGCCCTCAGATTTACCGTAGCTCCTCTTATATTTACTGATGTTCTTAATAAAGTCAGACCTAGTACATTCCTTAGTAAATAATTAAACTAAGCCTATGCAAAAATTCCCTATCACTAACAACATAGCATCTAGTATACAAAGGCCAACTTTTATGAAAAATAAATAAAGTGCTCCCTTTCTGAACTTCTGCTATGATTTGTAAAGGCTGGTGCTATGATTTTGTAAAGCTTGGAGGATGAGAGGTATGTATGGCTTTTTAAACTGAACCACTGCAATTCTACACTTGCATCCATCTATTTACTCTCCCTGTTCAGAAAGGGATAGGGAACAAGGCCTGGGGTAAATTTTTGATTTCCCATCCATTTGCCTAAGTTAGGCTTGGAGATAGCGAGGGACATGTTTTACTTTAAAGAAAGTGGGAGTTTGTTCCCGAAGTAGGATTAGACAGCTGTCATGGCACTACTTATCCTTCAATATAGATTTCAGTTCTCTGATCTTTTATTTGCGCTTACTTATTTATTTTTATTTTATTTTACATTTGTTTACTGGGAAAGTCTGACTGGACATGTCCTTCTTCAGTGGTGGCCTGGGGAAAAAAGCTACACTGAACTAATATAAAATGCAGACAAATGAACATTATAAAACTTAAAAAGTACATATAGAAGATGCACATACACAGGTGCATATAGTTTACACTCGACATAGGAGCTAAACAGGAACATTCTGTTTAAGGCAACATTGTATATACACAGACAGATAATTCAGTAGAATATACATAAGTACAGATAAATGCAAATTATAATCATAAAAAGCACATGTAGAGGATACAAGGTTCATAAGGGCAACATTGTATAATCTCAGATTGGTGACTCGGCAGAACACAGATGATAAAAGACCAAATGTGACTTATTGTGATATCAAATGTCATAGAGGCCAGTGAGGAAGACGAATAGCTTAAACTCCAGAGCTTCAGTTTGAGATACTTGTAAGCTAGTAGTAGGTTTATTAAAGGTGAGTATGGGGATAAAACCTGTGGATAGGAATTAACCAGAATTAGTATATCAACTACTGGTTTTGCAGATATGTCATAGATCAAGCAGGAATGGGTCATTTACAACTTTGTGGATCAGCTACAGATTGTTCTGTATGAGACAGAGAAGAGAGATACAGTTTTAGGCAACACAGAGAGCTCATACCTGAGAATCACTGTTTTTTTTTCTTTTTTTTACTGAGAAATGAGTAGAGGAACATGATAACTTCCTCTGACTGAGAGAAGATTCCCTCAGTAATCAGTGAGATGACTTAGATGGCTTTCCTAATGATAGTAGATACATGGAAACCAAAAGTGAATTCATAGGAGTTAAGCATTTTGGAAAATCTGAGTGATTTTAGGTGAGCTGATGATAATTTCAAGCTTGCAGTCTTCTGTGATCTTGTTCAGCCAGAGGTCTTTAATCAAAGAGCAGATACCAAATAGAAGTATTCCTAAAACTGATCCCTGGATACACAGTTGGTATAAGACATCTGCAGGCCGGTGCATCATAAACACAGTTTTGTTTTTCAGTGACCCTGTTGTAAATCCAGTGGGTTACAATTGTCTATGATGACAGAGTGGGTGGGGTACATTGTCAGAAGCCTTAGCTAAAGTGAGGTTAGATGTGTGCAGGGAATTACCCACATCTAGATCTTCAGTGACTATTTCAAAAAAGTCATTTAGGTTGATGAGGCATGATCTGCCATTTAGAAAGCTAAACTGGTTAGTGTCTAGGGGCTGTAAGTAGCCTATGCTCCTTTTATGCGGTCCATGATGATTCATTCCATCACCTTACAAATGAAGCTACTTCGGATGATAGGGCTGTAGTTGCCAGGGTCCATTGTGCAGGCCCCCATACAGAGGGGAATTACTACAGCTGTTTATCAAGCTTCTCATATGCATCCACTAGACATTGTGGTTGAATAGTTTGAGGAGGAGGCCTGAGAGGTAATGTTTCATACTGAGCAGTAAACAGTGTGTTATCCTCTCTGGAATCATACAGTTGTTGCTTTTTGGTCTTTGGAGAGCACTGTTAGAATCTGTTTTGAGGTAATTACTTGGCGAGTACATACTGGACACTTTATACATGGAACTTAGGAGGTGACAGAGAGGAGAAGGTGGAGCTGAGTTTATCTGCAAGGATGTTAGCTATATCTCCTGGGTCTGAGTGGGTACTCTCATTGGAGATATGCTTGGTGCAATGCTGGGTATTATTTTAGAGGTTCTTTACATGCTATATCTCCTGGGTCTGAGTGGGTATTGCCATTAGAGATATGCTTGGTGCAATGCTGGGTATTATTTTAGTAGTTCTTTATTTTTTATTTTATTTATTTTACATTTGTTTACCGGGATAGTCCGACTGGTCACAGGTCCATTTACAGTGGAGGCCCAGGAAGAAAAGCTCCACAATTAGATTAACATCAACATGGTAATACAAACAATCATATAACAGTGATAATTGAGGTAAGTACGGATGTAAAAAGTCTCATACAATCCAGTCTAAACAATAAACAATACATCAGCAGTAAGTGAGTACATTTACAAAGATAGAGAGTCTCATACATCAAAGCTTTAACATTGATTAGTCGCCTCATAGTAAGACGTTGTCATGTTGGATTCTCAGCTAAAGCATCTTCTGTGTGGGGACATGCATGAATGGGCGTACCTTCGTTGAAGGTTGTATGTCAGGGCTGGCAACTCAGTATGTAAAAATCTGCTGCCAATCATTAGCGGACCGGAGTTCCGCTGTGGCGACCCCTAACCGGGAAAAAGCCGAAAGATACAACAACAACAAGTGAGATAGAATAAAAGAATAAAAAAAAATCATATGATTAGACATGACATATTATGCAGTTTCAAGTTGACAGTAAGATAAGTAACTGTAGCATATATACAGTAGAGATAGCAGGAAGGAAGATGTAAAGTGTGCTGAGATTGTGAGATTCTTGTGATGCATGGACATAGCCATGTATTCATAAGGTGTGATTTGAGAGCATTTTTGAAATGTGTGTTAGTGGGGGCAGATGTCAGAGAATGGGGGAGGTTATTCCAGATTCTAGCTATGACATGAGAAAAAATAGCTTTCCCTGAGTTGTTAGCTTTAGAAATGCAAAGGAGTGATTTCTCAGTAGATCAGAGAGGACAATTAGTTCTGTATGGAGACAGTAACTGGCTTAGTGCTGGGTTTTTTTCAGGATGTCTAACAATATTAAATGCAATGATTAGCCTGGGGTAATTGAGTAGCTGGGGAAGTTCTAACCATCATAGTTCCCTTAGAGATTGACAGTGATGGGTTCTGAAGGTTGAGTTGTTAGCATCTTGGCAATTTTATTGTGACATGATTCAAGTCTGGTGAGATCAAGTTTTCTGACTTGGGTAAGAATTGGCGCAGTATACATTTGAGTGGATAGTAGATGGGTTTGGGCTAGAGTGATCTGTGCCTGTTCTGAGAGGAATTGTTTATGCCAATATAGGGTTCCCATTTTTTGTGGCCCTTTTGTATGGTTTGTGAGATATGAACATTGAAGAGTAGGTTATTGTCAATTTCTACACCGAGGAGTTTGGTATGGTCAGAGGAAGATATGATGGTATCATTTTTGGAAGAGACTGAAAAGGATAGGGAGGTAGGTATAGATTTGTTTGGGGTGAAAAGTAGCAATTCTTTCTTATTGGGGTTTAGGATTAGTTGGATATCAGTAATCCAACTTTCTACAGAACTGAACGATTCTTGTGTGAGTTGTGTAGAGTGGAAAGTGATGGAGCAGAGCAGATAAGAGTCAAATTGTCAGCATACTGTATAAGGGAGGCATGCTGGGTGGAGGTGTGTAGATTGTTGGTAAATATGGAGAAGAGTAGTGGGCCTAAAATCGAGTCTTGTGGTATGCCTATTGTAGTTGGGAGTAAGGGAGATTGTATGCCTTGCCATTGAACTGATTACTGCCTATGTGACAGATAGCTTTTAAACCAGGCAATAGTGGAAGGGGCAAAGGATAGGGAGGCCAGGGAGTCTAGAAGTTTGGAGTGTGAGACCATATCAAATGCTTTTGAGACATCTAAAATATTGCAGAAACAAAATTATTGTTATTTATGTGAAGGTTGAACTGGTTGGTGAAAGAGAGGAGAGCAGTTGTGCTATGATTTTGCCGGAAGCCATGTTGTGTGGAGGAGAGAAGATTGTATGTGTTTAGGAATTTTATGACTTGAGGGTGAATACATTTCTCAAGCAGTTTAGATAAGGGGGTAGAATGGTAATAGGGCATTAGTTTGAGAATTCATAAGAACTGCCACCTTTAGGAAGTGGTATAATATATGAAACTTTCCAGAGTTGGGGGAATATAGGCTTCCTGTGTAGAGAGGTTGATGAGGATAGAAACTGGGTAAGATAGGGATTCAGCAGAAATTTTTAGGAAGTTGGCTGATAGCCTGTCAGCTGCAAGGGTGGTTAACTTTAGTTTTAGGAGAAGTTTTTTAATAGTGGAAGTGGGAACTGGTGAGAGGGCAAAGAAGGGGATATTGTCAGTGCATTTGGTAAGCATATGTGTATGTTTCTTATTGGATAGCTGGGAGGATAAAGTTAGGATGGATTCTGTAAAATAGTAATTAAATCGGGATGCTATGGATTTTGGTATTGTTGTCTGAGGAGGGGGCTGGAGTGGTAATTTTTCCTGGTTTTAGAAAGGTGTTGATAGAATACCAAAACTTTTTGGGGTCTTTTGAGTGTTTGTTTTGGACCCCGAGGAAGTAGCTCTTTTTGTCTAGTATGGTTTCTTTCTTGGACTGATTTCTGAGTTGTTGGAAATTTTGTTTGGCTATGCTAGTGTTATCCCTTTTCCAGATTTTCCAAGCTTTATCTCTAGACTTTAGTAAGGCTCTTGTGTCCCTACTCAGCCATGGTGCATAGTTTGCCTTGACTCTGACTTTTCTAATGGGTGCAACTTTGTTGAGAACATTTAAGAGAGTACTAGTAGTATTTGACGGCTTGGTCTAAACCTATGGTTAGTAGTGGAATTCATGTAACAATACAAAACCCTCCAACCACATTACCCTTTATGGTTTCTCACAAGCTATTAATTCACCTACCAGAATCAACAAACTAAATAAAAAAGAAAGCACCTTAGATTGGATTCTAACTAATAGCCCTCTCCAAACTTATACTGCAGGAACTCACCCAGATGACCTTAGTGACCACCTGCTAACATACATAATCAGACATAAAACCAACCCAACCTTCCCTAACACTATTAGAACAGTTGTAGCAAAAAGCATTTTAACCCTGAACAATTCAAAACAGACCTTAAACAATGTAACTGGTCTTCTCTAAGATCCCTCCCAATTAACAAAGCAGTTGAATACTTCACCTCTACATTCCTAACAATCCTGGACCACCATGCCCCTATGCGCTGTATTAGAATGAAAGCTAAACCTGCTCCTTGGCTCTCAAACAAAACTAGGCAACTAATCATCCAAAGAAACAAATCCTGGGCTAAATGGCGAACTACTACAATCCTCCCTCAAGGAACCTCAAAAGATTTGGTCTACTATTAATAAACTTACTCATCCAGGAGAGACTATTACCCCCAACCCCTTAGGCATTAACCCTGACAATTTAACTGAAATAGCCAATGCCTTTAACTCTTTCTTTACCAATACTATCCAAACTCTAGCCAGCCACCTATCCCCTGATATCACTAAACTACAAACTCCCACCTCCAAGGTCCCCCCAGTATTCAAACTAGAACCAGTACTCACATCATACATTCACTCCCTTCTCCAAAAAAGCTAAAACCAACTACCCCCTCAGCTGACAAACTTCCATCAGAATTCCTGCAAATAGCATCTAAAGCCATAGCTTACCCCATCTCCATACTGATAAATAGAACCATAAATGAAGGTATAATCCCATCCATCTGGAAAATTTCTCACATTACCCCATTACACAAAGTGGAAGCTCCAATGAAATGTCCAACTTTCGACCCATAGCGCTGCTCTCCCCAATTGCAAAAATAATGGAAAAATGTGTCCACAAACAGCTAATGAACCACCTTCTCCATCACAACCTACTGGCAAACTGTCAACATGGATTTAGACCTTTTCACAGCACCTCTACTGCCTTGCTTTCCTTCACAAACTGTGTCAACAAAAATCGCAATAATAATATGCTCTCCTCACACTCTTTGTTGACTTATCTAAAGCTTTTGACATGGTTAACCACCAAATCCTTCTACACATCCTAAAGTCCCACTCATTAAATCCACTATCCATGAACTGGTTCACATCCTACCTAGAAAACAGACAGCAGGCTGTACTCTGGAAAAGCACTCTATCTAATCATCTACCTATCTCATTAGGTGTACCACAAGGTTCCATACTAGGCCCTCTCTTGTTTTCCATTTACATCAATGACCTCCACTCAGCCATTCCACTCTCCACATGTATTCAATACGCATATGATTCTACTATTGTCTGCTCAGCCTCCACTCTGGATGAACTTCACTCCCAAACACAAAAAGCTTTCAATATAGTAGAAAACTGGTTCTCCAACCGCTGCCTCTTACTAAACGCCAAAAAAACTAAATGTTTACTCTTCACACCTACCCAAAAGACTACCCCTTTACACTTCACCCTCACATCTAATAATGGCACTGTTATTTCCCCTGATCTGACCACTAAACTCTTAGGAGTCACAATTGATAATAACCTCAACTTTGATCCACACATAAATACCACAGTAAAACTAGTCAACAGAAAATTAGGACCCCTCTATAGAATAAAACCATATCTAACACCATTAGCTAAATCCACTATAGCTAGAACTCATTTACTCTCAACCCTTCTTTATGCATCTCCCATCTACACTAACCTCTCCAAAAACAACCTTAACAAATTAGCTATATCCTATAATAACATTGCCAGATTTGCTACTAGCTCCCCTTATAGAACTCATCACTGTCTTAATCTAAAACAACTAGGCTGACTTGAACTTCCAAATCTGATACAATTTCACCAACTCTCATTAACTCACAAGGCCCTTAATCAGCCCAACAATACTCCCATACTCTCTACCTTTATTACACCACATAGTAATCTTAAAAATTTACGATCCTCAAACAAAATGCTTATGAATATTACTAAATCTAAAAACTTAGCAGGTGATTCCTTGTTTTCTAACTCTGTTGGAAAAGTATGGAATCAATTACCACCTGACCTTACATCCCAGACCTCTCTCTCACTTTTTAAAAGACATCTAAAACACTACTTCAATAACCACTCGTTATGCTTCTGTTGTAACCCTGACTAACATTTTCCTGTCTCTGATCTTCTACCTTCTCCAAATACTAAACTTCTTAAATTACTTTAATATCCTTATCTCTCATATAAATTATACAAGTGTACTACTAAACTATGACCTACTAAGACTTGTTCCTAATAAGAGTACCTTATTATTAAAAAAAAAAAAAAAAAAAAAAAAATAATTTTTTTTATAATTTTTTATAACAATTTCTTTAGCTTATACTCTTTGTTATAACTACAGCTGTTTAAAACTGTTTTTGATCTTATAATTATTGTTGCATAGAACTGTCTTTATGCTATTTTTTGTTAAATTGTATGTTATTTCCTGGAGCTTTTCTCCCCGGGCCTCTACTGAAAATGGACATATATCCAGTTAGACTAGCCCAGTCAACAAATGTAAAATAAAAATAAAATAAAAATAAATAAATAAATAATGAATTAAAACACATTGGTGATGATGTCCCATTCTGTGGGCTTGGTGGTCTACCTCTCCTTCCATTTTAATCTATATATTAATCATAACGATATCCTTTTCATATGAAACTATGATCCCGGGAAATGTTGGCATTCAAAATAAATTTCTTAAGAATTTATTATTAGTATTTGGTACAACAGAAGGCATTTCCCTCAGTCACTTAAACCAAAGACTTCTGTTTTCATTCCATTTGAATGAAGAAAAACCTTAATAGGAAAACAGGTAGCGAGAACGGCTATGTATTAGGTTTGATTCATTTCATCATTATTGTTTTATTCCCTGATTTCTCCCACAGCCAGTGTATTTTTCTGTTGTTTATTTTTGGAGAATCAATAAAAAAATTTAAAAAGAATATATTTTTTTATCAAATGTATTAATCATTACTGTTTTTTTCTGAACCATGTTTGACTGACTTCTCTGTAAAGCCAGAGATTTCATTACTCTTGCTTTTGGTGGGTTTATTAGTTTTAATCTCCTCTTTCTCACAAGCTACTCTGTACACATCCCAACTCTTAAATTAGTTATTTTATTTGTGACAAGCTCATGTACATATCAATTACGTTACCTAACATTAAATCTTATTTCTCAATAATCTGCCCCATTGTCTGATCATTTCTGATACTACACATGGTTTTGTCTTATATTAATGGATTATGTACCTCATCAATGTCACAGTCTTCAGTAAAATTATGTAATTAATAGTAATGAGCATCAATACATTCAGTGGGACCTTATACCTTCTTAAAGATCAAATGCTGCATAAAGGGCAGATTCGTTCATAGCTCACATGAACTCTGAATCTTTTGCCTCATTACTGCAATATTGTCTCTCTCTCTGTTGAAGATCAAAAAATATTACACATTTTCAGAGCTTCTTTCCCTGTAATTTGCAAAAATGTAGCATGCTGTATGTTTTCAACTTAAGCTAAGAAAGTACTCTCAGTCAGGCAGAAACTGAATGTCTGGATTCATATTTCCAGCTTTCCAGCAAATTACCTGGGAGGAAAAGCTCTGCAAATGACTGCAACTGAACTAGTTCAAAAATAAAATATGAAAACAACTTACTTATAAACCACGTACTATGTGTTTGGACTTAGAATTGCTTTTACATGTCTGGACCTCATCCAGATGCCAAATATCTTTATTTGAACACAATGTAACATTTGTATGTCAGGTTGGCTGAAACAATGAGACAGACTCAATAGATCCTGCCAGGTTCATCAGTATATATTTACAACTTCACCCCCCAAAAAGAGACTGCATGAGTCACATTCTGTAATGAATGCATTGACCTAAGTCGCCAAGTTCTCAAAGCGCTAGTCTATACATTATAAAGGAGCTGCACAATCAGGCTATATCCACCTTAATTGTCAAGCTTATTTCCCTTAATGACTAACCCAGCAATATCCTTGGTCATTCTTTCTCATTTGCTATAGCTAAGTATAAGCTATGCTGTGTGACTATAGTCTATACATATGCATTTTATATATATATATATATATATATATATATATATATATATATATATATATATATATATAGGTTCATAGGTTCATACTAGGCTATCTGCCCTGGGGCAATTATAAGCCTAGCCCGATTCTGTATGGCTTACGCCACCCCTTGATTTGAGTATACTGTGCCCTTTTTAAGGTTTAGTTTACTGTGCTCTGTCTAATAGTGACACGGGAGTAATCCCTGGGACAAACCTACGATCCCCCATCCACTTATCGAGATTCCTCTTGAAGAGATTCAGTGAGGTGCTCTGCCTCACATGAACTGGAATCTATTCCAGAGCGAAGGGAGCCTCTGGGTTATGAACCTGTGCCTCCAGCAAGTTCTATTTATTTCTGTGCTGAGGTTCAAGTCCCTCGAGCGTGTGACTCTAAGGGATTTAGATTTACTGAGGTGGAGCATGTCCATTAATTCTGGATTTGACATAGCTTTGTATGTCAGGCATAGATCACCTTGAAGTAGGCGGTATGCAACTGAGTAGAGCTGGAGTTTTTTAACCGAGCAGCATATGGCATCTGTTTGAGACCCTTGATTCTCTTGGTGAGATACCTTTGGGGTCTTTCTAATTGCTGCAGGTGTTGGGTAAGGTACATCCCAAAAGGGGCATTGTATTCTATGATGGGCCTGATGAGGGATGAATAAAGGGGCACGATTACCTCTCTTGATCTAGATGTGAAACCCTTCATGATGAGGTGGGCTATGTAGAAGGTCTTTCTAACCACTTTGGCAATGTGGTTTTCAAAGGAGAGATTGCTATCAACTTGGGTCCCCAGGTCCCTAATAACTTTCTCTGTACTTAATGGGTTTCCGCCTATGTGGTAATTTGTGGGCACATTGTTTTTGCCAAAGGGTATGACTATACATTTTTTGGCATTTAGCTTTAAACCATGGCACTGGCACCAGTTATCTGTCTCTGTGAGACCTTTTTGAAGGATGTTTGTGTCAGCTGGAGAGTTGATTATGGCACCCAGTTTGCAGTCGTCTGCGAACTTGGTGAGCCATAGTCCTCCTACATTTGCCTGTACCTCAGAAAAGTATATACCGAACAAGAGTGGTCCCAGGACAGAACCCTGTGTGATGCCACTTGTGACTGGTTTTGAGTCTGACATGGCTCCAGCAACTCTCACTCTGTGGGTTCTGTCTTTGAGCCAGTTTGCGACCCATCTTGTGACATAGGGGTTTATATTTAAGCTGGATAGCTTATCTATGATGCCTGAGTGGGGTATTGTGTCAAATGCCTTTGCAAGGTCCAGATAGGCTGTGTGGACTACCTTCCCTTCATCTATGGCTTTGGTGACTGTTTCAAAGAAGTCAACCAGGTTCAAAAGGCAGGATCTGCCCTTGACAAAGCCGAACTGGGTAGGATCTAGTGTCTGTAGGTCCCCAATGTCTTTGTTTATGAGCTCCATGATGATCATCTCCATAGCCTTGCAGACTAAGCTAGTCAGGCTTATGGGGCGATAGTTTCCAGGGTCCGTAGAGGCTCCACCTTTGTGGAGTGGGACCACTGTTTCTGTACGCCATTCTGTGGGCACATATCCTGTAGTGAGGCTGAGATTGTATAGCTGTTTTATTTGAGGGATTAGTTCCTCTTGGAGTTCATGTAGGCCGCATCCTGGGACGCCATCTGGTCCCATGGAAGCAGTGTTTTTTGCTTTGGAGAAGGTAGCCTTCACCTGAGCATCTGAGATGTTTGGGAGGCAGCCCTCTGCCGGGATAGATAATTGCTCTTTTGGGGGGCAGGGGGTGGAGAAGTTTGCACTGAACCTGTCTGCCAGGATATTGGCAATGTCTGTGGGTTCAGTGTATTTTTTGTCGTTTAGAATCAACTCAGAACAAGTCTGGGAGTTGCATCCCAGGTTTCTAACATAACTGAAAAAATTCTTATGATTGTCTTTGGTGTCCTGTGCAATTTTTCTCTCGAAGCTGGCCTTGGAGGATTTTATGAGGGATCGTAATTTTTTGCTAGTACTGATCACAGATGCCTTCCCTATTAGGGATTTTGCTCTATCATGCAGTAGCTTCCTCCTTCTTTTGTACAGTTTATTTATGGCAGGGGTCCACCAGACCGGACGCCTGCCTTTGGATGATTGGGTCTTGGTTTTGTTTGGGATAGCATGATCCATGCATTCCTGGAGATGTCCGTAGAATGCATTTATATAGGATTCTGCAGTTTGGGCCGTAGTTTCCACTGGCCCTGGGGCCTTGAAGGATTCCACTTCGGTTTTGAGAAGTGAGAAGTTCACTTTTGAGAAGTTTTTCACTGTGGTTTTCTGGGCTGGGGGTGGGGTCAGGATGTGGACATCCAGTGAAATTAATTTATGGTCTGATCTTACCAATGAGGGATATACTTCTAGTGTGGAGCATAGAGTCCCCATGTTGGTAATGATCAGGTCTAGTATGTTGTCCCCTCTTGTGGGAGTGGTGACTAGTTGATCCATAGCATTTGAGTTTATAATTTCCAGGAATCTTTGGGCTAAGGTGCTGGGGCTTGAGTAGTGCTCCCAGTCAATGTTTGGGTAGTTGAAGTCACCCAATATAATGGTGTTTGGAGAGATCTTCATGTTCTCCAATGTTTTCAGGAAAGCCGAGTGGGATTCCTGACTTTGAGAGGGTGGTCTGTAGGATGCTATAAACTGAAAAGCAGTCTTGCCCACTGTTAGTTGCACATGGATGGTCTCTGATACTTCGTGCAATGCCACTAACCTGGAGGTGTGGATATCCTTGATAAATATGGAAACTCCCCCTCCTTTTGTGGTTCGGTCCGGGTTTTGGGGCCGAAAAGCATGATATGAGGTATAGCCTGGTAGTGCTGGGGTGCTGTCTGGAGCCTTGAACCAGGTTTCTGTCACTGCACAGATATCGATGTTCTCCATACTGAGGAGAGCTTCGAGTGCGTGCATCTTGAGGTTAAGACTTCTGGCGTTTAGCAGCATTACCCTTAGTTTCTTGTTCCTTGTGCTGTCTATGGGGGTGGGTTTGACTTTTGAGCCTTGCTTAAAAAAGGCACTATGGGGGTGGCAAGAGCCTTTGCCAATATCTGAAAGCCCAGTGGTGACAGGTGCAAGCCATCCCTAGCGAAGCAACGTGGCTTGTCGAGCATGTCATCCCAGGCTGACAGACACTGGACCCCCTTTGAATGACACCAACATTTTAGCCAATTGTTAAAATCGATCATTTTGTCTTTGTACTGTGGCATCATTCTTGGTGAGGGTAAGATGCTGCTCAAGGTCAGGGTCATACCAGCCTGGGCTACATGATCAGAGAGCTCCTCTATGTCTCTTTTCATGTAGTCCAGGGAGGTACGTCTCAGGTCATTCACACCAGCATGTACAATGACTGAGTCATATTTGTATTTACTTTGGAGTGACCTGAGTGCTTGCGTTATGTGTCGGATCCTAGCACCTGACAGGCAGCTCACCGTGACCTTCTCTTTATTCAGCCTGGTGAGCGGGACGTCAGTGTGTCTGACAATAGAGTCACCTATAACAAGAGTATCAGGTGTGTTATTCAGCCTTAAGTGCTGTGGCTGCTTGGCACACTGACTTTGTGGGTTATGTGTTGTGTGTGTCTTGTTTTGAGGTAGCGTTTGCTTGGATGTCTGCTTTGGAGGTCTCTGTTGCTTAGGTAGATTTTTATTTAGAGCCTCCAAGTATGTTTTTTGTATTTATGTGTTTGGTTCGCTGATGTGGTGGGACTATGTGATACTGGAATTGTGTTGTGTGAGGTTACCTTCTCCTCCTGACTGTTTACACCAGTTTTGAGATGAGAGAGCTCAGCCTCCAGTTTGGCTAAATAGTTGCACCTCTCACATATATTTGAACCTGTTTGGAGGAGGAGAGGGTTGTCCGTGTACATGAGACAGTTGTAACATTGCCTCAAAATTCCCAGATTCACCAGCTGGACTGGAGAGGAAACCATTGACTGACCTTTGGACATGCTAGAGTAATAGGGAAACTGAATTTAAGACAGACCAATAGAGGACAGGGTAATCGTAGAGAGTATAAGAGTAAGTAGTGCTTCTGATTTAATAGTGCTAAGTTGTAGGATTACTTAATTGGACCAGTGAAGGGCCTTAGAATGAGATGTGTGTGTGTGTGTGTGTGTGTGTGTGTATATATATATATATATATATATATATATATATATATATATATATATATATATATATATATATGTGTGTGTGTGTGTGTGTATATACATATATATATATATATATATATATATATATATATATATATATATACATATATATATATATATATATATATATGTATATTGTATACATTTGAAGCCGCGGTGGTGCAACGGTAGCGTTGTTGCCTCACAGCAAGAGGTTCTCCCATTTGATTCTCAGCTGAAGCGCCTTCTGTGTGGAGTCTGCATGTCCTCCACTCGGTTGAGTGGTGTTTGAAAGACATGTGTAGAATGGGCGTGCCTTCGCTGAAGGTTGGATGTTGAGCTGGCACCTTGACACCCATAAAAAAATCTATTGCTGATCATTAGCGGACCAGAGTTCCGCTGTGGCGACCCCTAACCGGGAAAAGTCGAAAAAAGAACAACACTCTGTGTCTGACTGAGCATCTATACATGCTAGACTTGGAATCTAATTCATTATTTCTAGAAGTACTTTTTCCTACTTTGGCCCACTGATATGAAAAAAAGATTTTCTGATGTCACAAATGTGCTTAGCTTCCCTATTTTAGCACATTAATGGATATGCTACTGAAGGGTTAGATTTAAATATTTTACCTGACACATATCTTCCAATATTTAATTCTTCCTAATGCATGTTAGTGCTATTAACATCTGATGTTATAGTAAATGTTATCCTAAAACAACTGCATAATCTCATAGTTTACATATACCTGTGTTTAGGCCCTTATGGGCCATATTAAAACACAGAGTCTGGATTGACTGAATATTTTAAAGAACTTAGTCAAGTATCAAAAACATTTTAAACATTTCCACGGATGTATTGCATCTAAATGTAGCAGTGACTTATTCCACATTTTTATATTGGATTAGAATACAAACCTAATTCTCATAACAGTTTTACTTTTATCTGTCTTATAAATAAAACTACTTCCCCTAAGTGATTTTTCTCAGTATATATATATATATATATATATATATATATATATATATATATATATATATATATATATATTTCTGTACCTAATAATAATCTTGGTTCTTCATTTGGTAAAGTCTTAAAGCCTAAGTAAACCCTACCCCTTATGGGAAACAGAAACTTATCCCAGGACTGCCTCCTGCACTACTAATGGATAGAGGCAGCACTAAAATGTTTTATCCCATGTGTGAGGCCAATCTAACACCAAATGGGTTAGGTTAATTTAATCACCAAAAGGGAAATTGGCTAGGCTTAAAATGTTCTAAATGTGGAGTTAGCGTGGTACTTACCTATGAACCTTTAAAATAATAACTGACTTTAAATTAGCATAAGACCTCAAGTCATTTTGAAAGGACATATTATGACAAACTGTAATCGTTCTACTAAACTTTCTATGTACACTTTCTAAGGACAACAGATCAAATTTAGAATATGAGCAGAACATAGAAATGTGTTAAATAACTGGTCTAATATACACCATATACAATTTTATTAACACAATGTGGGATGTCAATGTAATATTCCTAATAATAAGGCAAGCAACCTTCAGAGCCTTGGCTTTAATTGTGACTACATTCTTTTTTAAGTTTATTTCTGCCCACCACAGTCCCTAAGTCCTTATAGGTATTTACTGTATCTACCATATCTCTACGAATGGTGATAACACATTCTGGTGTAGCTGGACCATAAAGCATTACCCAGCACACTCATTATAGTTTAAGTTTAGGCTGTTTTTCTGTAACCAGTCAACAAAAATTGCGAGAAAGGCAATGAATGAAGTACTTCCCTGGTCAATAAAAGAGCTTATTTTGATGTTATCAGTATATTTTGATATCCAATATTTATGTTAAATTGCCAATATCAAGGAAACAAAATTAAACTAAACTGGACACAGATTTTATAAACATTCAGTGAGAGCAATGTCCCAACACCTCAATTCTTTGATATCGTCCATTTAACAAATGATGTACCCATTCCATGTTATATGGATTTAAATCTAATTTTAGTATCCATTACAGTTTTACATGATGTGGATCACTGTCAAAAGTTTTAGCCAGAAGTATATAAACTAAGAATAATTTATATATTTAACATTTGTAAATTCTGACTTGGAACAAAGCCAATTTTCAGTGGAAGCCCAGGGAGAAACACTCTAGACATGGGAGGAAACTGGAGCAACCAGAGGAAACCCACATGAACGCAGGGAGGACATGCAGACTGTGCAAAGAAGGCACTCCAGCCGAGAATTGAACTAGAGAACCTGTTGCTGTGAAGTGACAACGTTAACCACTGCACCACTGCGCTGTCAATAAGGTCAACAATCTTCAGAGCCTTGGCTTTAATTGTGACCACATTCTTTTTACAGTTCATATTTCTGCCCACCACAATCCCCAAGTCCTTATAAACATTTACTGTATCCACCATATTTCCACTACTACTATCTCATCACACCTTTATTGACAATGCCATAAAAATCCAGCAAAATAGTGAATGTGAAACATTTCTTTGCAACTAATATCTGTATTCAGTCCAATGTCCGTATCACTTTCAAGCAATGATAACAGATACCTTTCAAAACATTTCCCAAATAGTGATGTCAGGCTAATTGGATAGTAATTATTATCCATATCTCACCTTACTCCTATAAGGACTGACAGTACATTAGCTAGTGTTTAAGGGTATATTATTATTCCATTAGTCAATATAGTGCTAAACAACACATTTAGTAGTCTTACTAGAGAAATAATTAAATGTTAAATAAACTTTCATGGAATACAATCTGGTCCAATGATACTGCCTGGCTTAACCTTTATTTAACCAGAAATATAAATAAAACCACAAATCTGTTAAATATCATATTTACTGACACTTTCCCATCCTCTGAGATAAAGAAATGCAAGCTCACAGTAAAACTGACCGAAAAAATTATACCCATGTTCCCAAATGGGAATGTTGGCACATTAATTTTAGCACAATAGTCCAACTGCATCTGTCTTGTAATGTTAATATTTTAACTGCTATCTTTATATTATTTTTACAGTATATGTGATATGTCAAAGAAAAATGTAAAATACATTCACTGAATTGTAAAATGGCAGTTCATCAGGACGTCAAAGCTAGCAGAGCTCAAAAGTGCTTAGTGTGGCACAGTTTAAAGTAGTTGAAGTGAAGGCACTTGTCACACTTTCCACATTTCTTTCATGCATTTAACTGGCAGTAGGCACACCTCCCTTCCAATGTTGACTCAAGGTAGCGTTGGGTGCCATTGTTTCACACAAGATGAGCTGGTGCACTTGGACGACTGGCTGGTGATGAGGTACTCCCATGACCAAGCACCTGATAACGTCCCGGTGAAATTTGAGATGTGTGAGACGGTCTGAAGATGGTGCATTTTTGCTGTGAACCTGCAACTACTGCCATGTTGAATGCATTGACTAGAAGATTCCACCATCACTTCCTTGACTTTGTCATAGGATGGTATGCTGCTAGAAGTCAATCAAGCAGATCACACTCCCCATGCCTGATATAGTATAGTTAGCTATCATTTTTGGCTGCGGAATCTTTGCCTTTTCACTACTCGCAGTACCTTTGATATGACATTCAATCATCACAACAGGGTTGACAACGTGAAAGTTGGACATACAAGTCACCACATTGTTGTCACTCCATCTGACAATGTTGACTTTGGTGCCACACTTGTGTACATACTTTACGCTCTGTGACTTCTGGAACTCTTGCTTGATTGGTAAAGCAACTGTGCCAATTCTGCCTTCATGAGCTGTTCAAGTGGCATGCATTACGAAATCTCTGAGTTGAGACATAAATGAAATTGATGAGAAGAAGCTGTCAAAGAAGACAGTATGCTGCCTTTTTGATGGAATTTTATCGACAAAAGTGAGAACAACATGTTCTACCAAGCCAACATTTTCAGGCTGATCTGCTTTACCATACTAAACAAAAGCCGGAATGGGAATCCATCTGAAGAACAGAGCACCCAAATGTTATAGCCAAATCTTATTGGCTTACCCCTTATAAACATTTTGACCCCATGGTGGCCAGAATATGGAACCACTGATTCATCTATACTCAGCTTCTCTTCAAACATGTACTGCATCAATCGGACTATCATAAACTGGTTTCACTTTTGCAACTTTAGACTGCTCCAGGTTCTTGTTGTCGGTTGCATGGAAACGCTTCTTTAATTTCTGGAATCCCTTTTTGGTCATTGCTTTCTTCACTGCATCACATACGCAAGTCATCAGCTGTGCTCCAGTAATCTCTTTATCTGGGTAATGTGTGGTATCCTGAAAGCAGGACAATGCCGTCGAACTGTCTAATTTCTTCTGTGGACGTTAAAAACCCTGGGGTATTTTTTATCATGATGTGTGTACAGTTCTGTCTGGGTTTTCAAGTGAGCAAACAGATTGTCACCAAAACATGCATAAAATTACTCCAACAGCATTTTCATCAGCGATTCTGGATGTATATCATGTAGTCTGGTTACTTCCTCAGATGTCATAGGCTTTGTGAACTTGTCTGTCACTTTCCAACCAGTCTTATGGTTTGACAGTGGTTGCTGCACTGTCCCTGAAGACCTGTATTTTCCAGTTGCAGTCTTGTTACTTCTTGCCACACCTTCAGCTGACTTTGTTTTTCATTTTCTTTGTTCTGAAGAAGTGTAGTCATCTTCTTCAACTACAGTATGAACAGCTTCTGTTACTTTGCACCCATGTTTGCATGTTTTTGTACAACTGCATGAAAGGTGTTTTTCAGTGTCACAAGTAACTGCTGCAGTAGTCATAGTTTGATCAGAGCCATGCTCAGCACCGGTGAACATGTCCATTTCTCCACAAATGTCTGATGGTCTTCATCAATATGTTCGACCTCAGAATCATCCCCAACCAGTGATGGAAGAATACAAATTTCTGGAATATCGTTCTCTTCTGGGTCACTGTCAGAATTCTCCAATACTGCTTCGACAGCTTGGGCAAGAGTGAAGTACTTTTGAACAGCTGGCATCTCAAGTCTGTAAAAAAATTAGAACATCTATTGCTTTCTTTTGGCAAAAAATATTTATTCTGTTGTGTAAAATCCCGTTCATATATCAAACACTTGCCCATATCAGGAGAAAAAAATTGCTGTTGCTTCATTTTTATGTTTGACTAAGCACTAAACTTTCTGTAATCAAATGGCAATTTCATACACCCACAACAGTAACCACCCACAAAAGGTACAGTAATTCTGGGGTGGACATGACCACTAGCCAACACAATGTAGTCAAGGTGTCCCAATATTCCCGAATGGGAACAGTGATGTTTGTCAAGGTAATACTGGTCAAAGAATAGCATAAATTACCTCCAGAATATCAATATTACATAGGAAAGTACTGCAATTGAAAACTAACCGAGCCAGTAAAGTTTATGTTTACATATAGCATTTTGCAAATAATAAAACTAATTTACCTGAGATTTTTTAGAAAATTACATAAATTCAACAGAAATATGAATAGCTAAAATTGAGTGAATAAAATAACCCTTCACAACAAACAACAAATATGTCCAATGACCAAAGAATATATATATATATATATATATATATATATATATATATATACATATGGGTCTACTTTAACACATTGACTTACCGGAACGCTGACTTACAAATCAGCGAGACAAGAATGTTGAAAGTTCACAATGCCGAACTCCAGGAATGTTGTAATTTAACTCTGGGAAAGTAGCCACTGGCCCACCATAGTGTCCTTTGCCATGTTCTCCACTGTAGTGCTATCTCGGAGTTGGTATATTTAGTTAGGGGTTGTGGGGAGTGAAGTTTACGTTTGTATTGTAGTCATTGGTGGCCTAGTATATATATGTTGTAATATGTAGTCTGCTTCACTGCCTATACTAGGTTATCTTTAGTGTTCCATTTTGGCAACGTTGGGTCTATAATCAAATGGCAGTGCTTAGTCAAATATAAAAAAAAATTCCTGCTAAATCCTCAAAAGCCCAAATTACTCTTCTTCACTTCCAAATCAAATGATGACACTAAGCCAGAACTAGCTGTTACTTTCCTAAACAAGACTAAAATTCAATGAATTGCTCAAACCAAACTGCTCAGGGTCACTATATATATAATAACCTAAAAACTGAATGACACATATAAGAAGTAGTAAAATGATGTACCAGAAACTCAGGACCCTATAACACATAAATAAATTTCTCCCTTGAAGACAGCAGAAAAACTCCAGCCTCTTCCTACCTACTTCCAACTCTACTTTGCCTCTCACCCATACTCACTAATCTGCACTAATGTGTCTGCTTAACTACAGAAATGTTACAATAAAATTTCAGAATTTGCATGCAACCTTCCATATAGATTTCATCATTGTATAACTCTCCAAAAACTCAATTGGCTGCAACTACTTCAGTAACACAGCTGCACTCAACTTATGAAACACCAATAAACCAAGAAAACAGAACTGCAAGGAGACAAGCTGACCAAACACTGAACCTCTTTATTATTAAGCACTTTTGTCTGGCATTCGCCTCAAGACTTCATCAGAATCTGATGAAGTCATGAGGTGAATGCCAGATGAAAGCATTTAATAATAAAGAGGTTCAGTGGTTGGTCAGTTTGTCTCCTTACAGCTGCACTCAACTATTTATGCCACGCAATCTAGTCTATAAACCACCTAAAAGTCCCAGTCTGAAAAATATCCTTATACCATACAGAACAAGAAGAAGTCTGTGAGCTACATACAAATCTTTACTAAATATGCACAAAGCTAACAATTCAATAGGTAATGCCCTATATGGCAATCAAATGCCGGAATATGGAACCCCCCCTTCCCAACCTAAGACTCAAAGAAACACTTTCTTCATTCAAAAGTATTAAAAATCCATCTAATGGACTCATGGCTATGTTCTTATAACATACCAGGACAAGTACTTTCACTATCTCTCCTTATCCTCTATCCTTGCAATAGGTAATCACATTGGAATAATCAAGATTGTCCTGTGTAAATTGTACATAAGAAAAACATTTCACGTAATTTTATCCAATAACAACTATACTCCCTTATTCTAATTTGACTGGAATTAACTATACTCACTTTAAATACACTTTCTAACACTCATTCTTACAACAGAGCTAGCATTCTTTAGAAAATGATTTCACCTTTATATTATGCTGTTCCCCTTTTATATTATTTTTTTGCTCATTAAGTAAATATTCAGAATGTAGATGTCACATCAATGAACACCACAGATTTATGTACTTACTTTATGATTCTGCTTCATTTATTTTTATTTTATGTTTCTGTTTTTATTCCTGTACATGTGTTATTGCAACTGGAGCTTTTCTCCTTGGGCCTTCACGTAAAAGGGGGTTCCATGCCTAGTCGGATTTTCCTGTTAGACCAATGAAAATAAATAAGTAAATATAATAAATTCTTAGTTTAGAAGAGGTTTTATAAATAAATAAATACAATAAGCTCTTAGGCTAGAGGAGGCTTTATTGAATGTGGTTAGCAAGAAGTGTTAGGTTAGTTTATATAGTAGATGAATGCCTGAAGCAGGTTCAAGTTGCTCTTTTGGCAAGCAGTATAATCAGATATATTTTAAAGTTGTACTAAGACAGACTCCCACAACTTTGTTATTAGTACAGAGAAGATGTAGCCAGTATATTCTAGGGAGATTGTTGACCTTGTAAGTATTATGGTACTGTTCGCCTCTGAAGACGGTTGGTAAGGGATACTCTTTATGGTGAGGGGCAGATTCACCATGTAGGGTTTTATTTACTAGGCAAATGAACTGAGAATTTGCATGCTCTGTTACAGGAAGCTAGTGAGCATACTGGAGAGAAATACAGTAATGTTCATTTTGGGAGAGGGTAAAAGGAATCTTCAGATTTTATTAGATTTTATTAGAGTATTGAAGCTTTTTAAGAGGTGTTTTGCTAGGTATGGTAATGCATATTTTAACTGGGGATGAGGTGTGTTTTAATGATAGCTAGTTGCCAGTGACTACACTTTACTTTATGCTGCCATTCATTTTGAAGACGTTTTAACTCAAAACTGTCTTATCAACATCCAGTATCCACCTTAATATGGCTAAAACTGTGCTACTTTCAAGCCAAATCCTAAGTCCCTTTTTGTTGTAGTTGTCTCACTAAAACTTCTGGATATCACCTTGGAGTCAGGACTTACATCTGGTATCCTTATCAAGCAGTCATGCTTCATCTTAACCAGAAGATGAGTCACTGGTACAAGGACAAAGGGCTCATGACTGGTCATGCTTATAAATTAACAGCCAGAACCTAGCTAGAACCTATTTATGCATCTAATGTTTTAGCTAATCTCCAGTTGTCTCAGATCTTTAACCTGGCTTGAATTCAAATCACATTGCTTTAGCCAGCCTACAAAGTTTTAGGATTTGTTTGTCAAAATTGTGAATAACAGTAAAGGTGAGAATTGAAGTTAGGTAAGTTAAGTAATTCCTGAATGGCTGAAGGAGACACAGGTGGCTCTCTTCTGAGAAATCTTACATCTGGAATTGTTTATAATGTTTTAGGTTTGACAGTAAAGATGGAAGTACGTCTCAGAGGTCTGATTTCTCAAAAGGCAGGTTTTATATGAAAGAGCCTGTTATATGGTCTTCTTTGGACTAGTGCATTATTGAAATTGGACAGAATTTATCAGCTAGACCTTATTTTTCTACAATGCTGACAGTCTCTCATAAGATATAGTTTTGATGTGGCGAGCCCTCTTTACCCCAGGGCAGTAACTAAGGAGCCTCAATCCTCACCACTGTCTCCAGTAAGGGAGCATCATTAAAAGCAGGGATAGAAATACACAATTTCCCCTAAGAGTACACCAGGAACAGGTTCCAAAACCTGGGATTGGACTATATGCTTCACTTCAGGTCCCCAAATGAGTCTCCACACTAACCACTACAGAATACTGTGTCCCAGTTCTAGGTATCTGACACACTCACTTTTAAATATCTGATATTCACACAGACAGACACTCAAAAAAGACTGACACAGATTTACCTGCTGTTGTTTTTCCCCAAATTACAAGGTAATGGCTGCCACCAGTCAAATACCACAATACCCGTCAAAAGGGGTGTTCAATTATATTGGGTAAAATAGATAGTGAACAAAAAACGCCAGCACCAAATACATGGAAAAGCACCAGCCAAGACTAGTAAAGTAAATACATAAGTATTTTATTCACAAAATAATATACATCTCAGACCAGTTTCAGTCAACAGGCTTTCCTCAGCGGGAATAAAAGTAGTTACTGATGTGAAGTGACACACATACATATATAACATGAACCATCCAATAGGATTTTTCCCAAAGGATTCTTCCCAAAATTCAAATTGTTTTCTGTATGAAAAATAAAAAGAGAATGAAAAGTTATACAATAAGACAGTGATAATATATGTACTTTAAATAGTAACCATAGTTACTGATAACAAATAGAAATAAAAATAAAACACATAACTTTAAAATGGTCATTCAAACCAGGTGAAAACAAAGCACCCAGTTTAATGATCCAATACTTTTTATTTTATATATGATACCATAATTTTTATTTTTATTTCTATTTCTATTTATCAGTAACTATGGTTACTATTTAAATTACATATATTATCACTAATAATGTCTTATTGTATAACTTTTCATTCTCTTTTTATTTTTCATACAGGAAACAATTTGAATTTTGGGAAGAATCCTTTGGGAAGAATCCTATTGGATGGTTCATGTTATATATGTATGTCTGTCACTTCACATCAGTAACTACTTTTATTCCCACTAAGGAAAGCCTGTTGGCTCCAACAGGTCTTGAATGTATATTATTTTGTGAATAAAATACTTATGTATTTACTTTACTAGTCTTGGTTGGTGTTTTTCTCTGTATTTGGTGCTGGCATTTTTTGTTTACTTGTACCAGTTCCTGCCTTGCACCTGGTCCTACTTGCAGAGGGTTTTTTTCTTGACTTTCAAATAGATAGTGAAACAAATGGTAACATGTAACCCAAGCAGTAAGATTTTTCAGAGTGGCCCTGGTGTTATCACAATAAGCATAAGCACTCTCAAGTTATTAAAAATGTAAATAACTAGCCACAATGAGCAGTAGTAAAACATTTAATAATAAATAAAATGGTTTAAAGCATGTAAATACTGAATAAATGATTCCAATAAACCTCAGAGTTTCACACACAGGGAATATGAAAATAATACTGTAGGATAGATATAACATTGATTTTAGAACACCTCTAACTATGTAGCTATAGTTCATATCTGAAGATTAACTGTCCTTGTGTTATCTAAATGACTTAGAAAGGCAAGATTATACTCTTACTTCTGCAAGGTAAGATGAGAAATTATGTCCACACTCCAGGCTGTTGTCTGTCCTCAGTTACTGGAACAATTACTCTGGAAACACCTGGACAACTACTGCTGACCAGCTCTGGAAGACAACTACTTAACAATAACTGAACAACTGACTAAGAACTTGTTTTTTATAGGAGATCTTTTTTCAAAAGTAACAGGAAGCTGCCATGAAAATTCTACCCTCATATCATACTTTGAAAAGTAAACAAACAGCTGCTTCTATTCTCCCAGCCCTGGCACACAATGACATCACATCTAGGTCATCTAGCTCGGCTGACTCTGGCATAACATGCATTCAGAATTCTCCCAACAAACAACGTGTACATTTGGTCAGCCAGAAGAACACTGACATTCAGAGTGATAATCAAAAGACATAAACTTATTTGCAAAATTATAGTTAGTCATGCTGGCATATGTAACACACGATAATTTACAATTATTTACAAACCTCATGCTAGCACAGATAACAATATGCAATATCCTCACAATTGATATGTTTCTTTTTGAATTATTCTGCTTTTAGAGGTGATCCTGTCTCATTAGCATTAAATCAAGGCATGCTTCTCTTTTCTTCTACCCAAACACTAGGTATCCTGGATTTACTTCTACAGGATGAAGCTGATGGAGTGATGTACAGTTAGGCAACACAAAGGAGTGGAATATAAGTGAAAAGGCAGTAAACAAAGTCCCTGAAATAGAAAACTTCACTTTATGATAGCTGGACATGCAGTACTGTTTCTCTGTCTGTCCCAGCCTAACAAATATTTACGTTAATGCTACAGTCTTGTTCTGCTAAGCACTATTAGAGCATTGAAGACTCTCAGGCTAGCTGCACTCATGACAAATGACAATGCTAGTGGTTTTAATGGAGACCACCTATGTATGACAACTACCAGGAAAACATCTTTCCACCATAAGTAGGATGGATCATCTCCTTTCTTGAGATGTTTGAAACCTATGAAGACTGTCCCATTCATCAGTATGGAAGCATGTAGCACTCTTATCTCTGTGACATGAGGTATTTCTTTACTTTCCACTTTTACAGAGATGTATAGAGATGGCTAACTGTTGCTACTTTACCGACATAAACCCATGCAGATGCATCAGAAGAAATGCCAGCAGGCTATTCTGTTTGCCATTTACTTTTAACACTAGTACTTAGTGACCCATCTGGTTGCTGTGCTCTCCATCATTCCTGTGATGTATATATCCTGATTCTCTTGCATCAGGCACAATATTTCACATTTTAATCAACACCACTAATGTGCAGAATTAGTAACATGTTTTGCAGTTCAATATATTTAACAGACCATTCCTCAGTTCCAAAACGTTGTGTATAAAATAATCCTTATTCATCATCATCATCATCATCATCATCATCATCATCATCATCATCATCACCAACCTCCTTTTTCCCATTATTTGACATGGGGTTGGGGTGTCATGTCAACTTTTACCATCTCTCTCTCTCTACTCAATGCCACTGTCCTACCTTCTTTGATATTCATGTCTGTCACAGGTTTTCTCTCACAATCCATCCACCACTTTGCTGGATGCCCTTATTTCCTCTTGCCTTCTTCCTTTCGGTCCCAAATTTTCTTCACCAGTTTGCCTTCTGCTTTTCTGCACAAGGACCAAAACCACCATAATCTGTTCTCTTTGTCCTTTTCTGCAAATGGAGCTACTATGGCCACTGCTCTTATGTCCTCATTTCTTTACTAGTGCTCTTATGTCCTCATTTTTTATCTGTGCCATAGTGTGCAGCCTAACAACCATCACAGGCACTTCATCTCCATCACCTCTAGCTTCCTCAGCTGCTCTGTCTTTACTGACTAGGTTTTTGTACCACACTCTGTATTGACATTCCTTTTGAAACTTTTTCCTGTTATTGTATACTCATGTCTACATGACATTGACATTCATAATCAGTCATTCTGTATAGTCTCTATGCAATATGTTTTAGTGCTTAATATATAGTATAGGCTCCCCTTTATCATCTATGTAATAGCTCATGACTTGAGGTACTTCTCAAAGAATCTACACGGCTGGTTCTGAATCATTTTTATTTCTATGTTTTGTGGTATACCCCTTTTTCTTTACAGAAATGAGGGAATTGGTTGGGCTGCATAGCACAGATATAAGACAAAATGGTTAATAAAACTGGTGCGCATTTCAGCATGGGTTATACTTCCATGCACTTCATTTGCACAAATTACAAATCTAAACATGACACTGTGGACCAGGAAAAACTCTTAAAAATACAGTGGCAGTGTTAGAAAGTTAATGAAAAGAACCTCTGAGTAAAGTTCTTCTGTTATGACTTATCACAGGTACTGTGTAGGGGGGCATTACTGCATATCCTGATATAGTCCATCGTTCTGCATATCATGTCATGTGCCTTGCAGTGCTTAGTCATTGGTTTTAAGGAGTCGATCATGATGATTCTGTGGTTAAAGTCCACGGGCTGTGTGGGTAATAGTTTACCCAGTTTTGGCAGTACTGTTCCTTTGTATAGCATTTTGCACATTTTTATCAGAATCCCTTATTTTTTGCTGGCTCCCAGCAACAGTAATTAAATCCAATTTCTAAAAATTTTCTTGCTTCCCCAGCCTTTAGTTTCCAAGATTTGCAATCTCTTTCCTGTCCAAAAGGGGTCACGCTATCTTATGTATTCAGTAATGCTCATTCAAATAGCTGGTAGGAGAAATGGAAACAGACGCAGAATGTCGTTTTAGTGGCAGAACTTCACGCTATCTGTGTCAGTCAAGCTTTGCATAGCTTTTTATTCTGTTCATCTTGCTGATGTGAAATATTAGCCTGTACACGCTCCTTTATTTGGGTTGATTTGGTAAGTGCCATATCTTATTCTAACATGGCAGCCTTATGTTAAGAGACAACGTGAAAGGTGCTGTTAACTGTTCTGATATCAAGTGACCAATACCACAAATATTTTGGCACTAATCCTGAACTTTCCCAATCAAGTATTAGACTACCGTTATGGACTTGTGTATCACACTGGATTGCCACTCATCACTTACTACAGTTTGTACTCCTGCAGAGTCCAATGCTGCTTTCAAAGACATACAGTGTGAATGGTTTCCCTTCTTCAGCTTTGCTAATTAATATAATGAAGTCAAAAATAAGAAAGACATTTTCATTCCCTGACTGTCACAACCTTGTTTCTGTTTCCTGTTCTGATTTAATTATGCTGATCATAGGATTTCTGTGTCAGTTATCTGCTAGTTACCTGCCCAATTTCCTACAGTTTTAGCCACACCCAGAGGTTCAGTAACTAATGACTGAGGTGTGTTGAGATATAAGTAAAACTAAAGGCAACCCACAGCATTTCCACTCCATGGACCTTGTCTTATTTCTTTATCTGTAAACAAAGCTCTCAAGCTACAACTTCTAAAATTCCTGTTATGAATTACTACTGCTTGCAGTATTCCTGAATACAATGCCCCTATAAAAGTTCCAAAGTACTGTCAAAGTAATTGCAGCATGAATGAACATTTAAAATAGCATCTGTCACCTTTCTATTACTGAGGCTTAAGATTTAGAGCAGTTACTTCATCTTTGTTTTCCATCACTGAAAAGCTGAGGTACACCTTCTAATCCATATCTAGATATACAAACAAATGTTTATATCTCTAGAATCCTGAGTGTTTCTAGAAAAATTGAAATGCCAAACTATTCATTATAAGATATTCTTTACAATGGTTGCTTTCATTTGAACCTAGGTCTTAAACTGGGTTTTATAGATCACAATAAATGCAGTAAATATTAATTTTGGTACTGTTGTATAAACAGCTTACAATATCTCATTAATATTTAAAGAACTCTTCCCAAAAGTCAAATTTTTCTTTCCAAACAGTGTTTTTCCTTCCCTGTAATCCAACACTAAACACTTCACATACAGAAAAAGATCATTTAATAAATTTGTTTGCCTTTCTATCCTGTAAACCTGAGTATAAAGAGCAATGTCACCCAAACATCAAGGTTTTCTTATGAGAGTGGGTCTTCTAATGAAGTTAGGTCACTGTTCCAACAACATGGCCATTAAGAAAATAATAACATTTAAATCTACCTTATCAGTTACAGATTGCCAGCATCACACCTCAGATAAATAGTGTAACCTGGAGTCTGAACAAAGGCAGCGCTTTAAAGCTTAGTTTTCAGATGCAAATGTCTTTGCCTTTAATAAAACTCAGTGCCACAAAAAAGAAAGCAATTGTGTTCATCGTATGCTTTTTACTTTGTCATTATTTAAGTTTTGCATTTTTTCTACACTGTAATTTCTGTAAAAGTGCATGTTTCTTCTGGAGTTGGGGAAAAGAATATTGACGTCAAAGACTTTAATTCTGGCTACAATGTTTAAAACACTGAATTCACCAGAAACTATTTCAGCCTTAGTAGCAGCAATACATCACAGGGGTCATATTTCTCACACTTGAACACTAAACTACAGTTGATACTTTGAAAAGAATAATTAACTCATCTATAGTTTCAAGCCTGTCATTCAAACATGCCTTAAAATGCTGTAACAGAGATGGCCATGGATGAAAATGTAAGGAAGCAAAGTAATTAAAAATGTGGATTGATGCTGACAGCAAAAGTAAGCAGTCATAGAACTGTTGTCATCTGCTGAGAGTGAAAACTACAGTAAATGATCCCCTTATCTTATGGATTTCTTTCTGTCCCCCTAACATGACATCAAGAAGGTGAATATATTGCTTGTAAAACAAAATAATGCTAGCCATGGTTGCCTCCTTCAGATCATTTTGGGGTATAACAAATTAGAAAATAGAAGCCATTTACTCTGATATAGAGACATTAGTAATGCAGAAAAGTTCAAGATTTGCTGAAAAAACATTTGATTTTTGTTTCAGTTTTTGGGTGCTGTTTTCCTTTAAGCAAAATGCATACTGCCATAATTTTCTTCTTACAGTTGTGACCTTTTGCATGAGATTAAGCAGTTCCATCTGTGTCACTTGATTGCTGAGATACTTCGAGAAATATGAACATTATTACAATATAAAGCCGCGGTGGTGCAGTGGTAGCATTGTCGCTTCACAGCAAGAGGTTCTCCCATTCGATTCTCGGCTGGAGCACCTTCTGTGTGGAGTCTGCATGTCCTCCCCGCGGTCGAGTGGCGTTCGAAAGACATGTGTGAATGGGCGTGCCTTTGTTGTAGGTTGGGCATCGAGCTGGCACCTCGGCACTATAAAAATCTACTGCCAATCATTAGCAGACCAGAGTTCTGCTGTGGCGACCCCTAACCGGGAAAAGCCGAAAGAAGAACATTACAATATAAATAAATACTATATCAGTAATAATCAATATCCCTTGAGCTGCACTAGTCAGAGGTCAAATATCAATTCTGTTGTGTTTGCCATCATTAACCTTGAAGAAGAACATTACAATATAAATAAATACTATATCAGTAATAATCAATATCCCTTTAGCTGCACTAGACAGAGGTCAAATATCAATTCTGTTGTGTTTGCCATCATTAACCTTGAAGATGAAATTCTCTAATATGTTGTATATAGCTTGGTTTTGGAATTATTAATGCAAATATGAACACGCAATATTTGATGCCTAGAGGCATCAGTAGGATGCAACTGTAGAAACACCTGGAGGAATTTGTCCTTCCTTGTTGAACTTCAGAAATGGCATGATTAAGTTTCTTAAGTACTGATAAATAACAGTTCATAGGTTCATAGGTTCATAGGTTGGTACTAGACTATCTGCCCGAAGGCATTTATAAGCCTAGCCAGAATGTTTTGGCTTTCGCCGCCCCCTTAGATTAGTTCCCTGTGCCTCTGTCCAGCAGAGCCACTGAAGTGATCCCCGGGGTAACCTTTCTGTTTCCCATCCACTCGTCAAGGTTTCTTTTGAAGAGTGTTAGCAAGGAGCTCTGCCTAATGTAGACTGGGATCTTGTTCCAAAGCCTGGGAAGCCTCTGGGACAGGAATCTATCCCTCCAGCATGTCCTATTTATTGCAGTGGTGAGGTTTAGATCCCTAGACCATGTGGCTCGAGGGGATATGGTTTTCTTTAGGTGGAGCATGTCCATCAATTGTGGGTTGGACATGGCCTTGTATGTCAGGCAGAGATCACCTCTGAGTATGCGGTATGCAACCGAGTACAACTAGAGTTTCTTCAGTCGAGCTGCATAGGGCATCTGTTTGAGGCCAGTGATCCTCTTGGTGAGGTACTTCTGTGGTCCTTCCAGCTGTTGCAGGTGTCTTGTAAGGTACATCCCAAATGGGGCATTGTACTCTATGATGGGTCTGATGAGTGATGAGTAGAGGGGCACAATGACCTCTTTTGATCTGGATGCGAACCCTTTTGTGATTAAGTGGGCCACATAGAAGGATTTTCTAACCACTTTGGCAATGTGTTTATCAAAGGTGAGATTACTATCTACTTGGGTCCCCAGATCCCTTATTACATCTTCTGTATTTAGGGGACTACCACCTATGTGGTAGTTTGTGAGTACTTTGTTTTTTCCAAAGGGGATGACTATGCACTTTTTGGCATTTAGCTTGAGGCCATGATTTTGACACCAGGTATCCATCTCAGTGAGACCGTTTTTGGAGGATGGCTGTGTCAGCCAGAGAGTCAGTTATAGCCCCTAGTTTGCAGTCATCTGTGAACTTGGTCAGCCATAGTCCTCCTGTGCTTGCCTGTACCTCTGAGAAGTATATGCTGAACAGGAGGGGTCCTAAGACTGAGTCCTGGGGAACGCCACTTGTAACCGGTTTAGAGTCGGACCTAGCTCCCGCAACTCTCACCATGTGGTTTCTGTCCATGAGCCAGTTGGCAACCTATCTTGTGATGTAGGGGTTTATGTTCAGGCTGTTGAGCTTGTCTATAATACCAGAATGGGGAATGGTGTCGAAGGCCTTAGCAAGGTCTAGGTAGGCTGTGTGTACCACCTTTCCCTCGACTATAGCCTTGGTAACTGTCTCAAAGAAGTCCACCAAGTTTAGAAGGCATGATCTGCCATTAACAAAGCCAAACTGGGTAGGGTCCAGTGTCTGGAGGTTCCCAATATTTCTGTTAATGAGTTCCATGATGATGCGCTCCATAGCCTTGCAGACCAAGCTAGTCAGGCTTATAGGATGATAATTCCCGGGGTCTGTTGTGGCTCCACCTTTGTGGAGCAGAATAACCATTGCTGTGTGCCACTCGATGGGTATGTAGCCTGTGGAAAGGCTGAGTTTGAACAGTGTGTTTAGGTGAAGGGTTAGTTCATCTTTGAGCTTGTGTAGGACGCAGCCTGGGAGACCGTCCGGTCCCATTGATGCTGTGTTTTTGGCTTGGGAGAGGGCTGTTTTAACCTGAGTGTCTGTGATTACAGGGACTCTACATTCTTCTGGTATGGTTATGGGCCCTTTTGGGGGTGAGAGGGGGGGTGAAGTTTGTGCTGACCCTGTCTGCCAGGCTGTTGGCGATATCAGTCGGTTCAGTGTATTTTGTGCCATTCTGCACTAACTCCAAGCAGATCTGAGCACTGTCATCGCCTTGGATGATTTTATGATGGATCGTAGTTTCTTGCTGATACTGATTAGGGATGTCTTCCCTTCTTGGGATTTTACTCTTTTCTGTACTAGTTTCCTCCTTCTATTGTATAGCTTGTTTATGGCAGGAGTCCACCAGACTGGTTTCCTTTTCTTGGAGGAGTGAGTCTTGGTTTTGCTTGGGATGGCACAATCCATGCATTCCTGTAGCTGCCCATGGAATGCATTAGTAAAGGATTTTGCAGCTTGGGCAGTGTTATCCTTCAGCATGGGGGCTTTGAAACACTCCACCTCAGTCTTAAGTAATGTGAAGATTGCTTTTGAAAAGTTTTTCACGGTGGTTTTCTTGTCCTGGGGTGGGGGCGGAATATGGATAGCCAAAGTGATTTGTTTATGTTCAGATCTAATCAGCAAGGGTTTGACCTCTGGTGTGGAACACCGGTCGCCCATGTTGGTGATGACCAGGTCCAATATGTTGTCTCCTCTGGTGGGAGTGTTAACCAGTTGAACCAGGGCATTTGAGTTTATAAATTCTAGGAAAAGTTGGGCAAGGGAGTTAGTACTTGAGTAGTTCTCCCAGTTAATGTTTGGGTAATTGAAATCAACCAATATTAGGTTGTTTGGTAGGACCTTTATGTTTCCCAGTGTTTCCAGAAACATGGATTGGGGGTCCTGGAACATGGTGGATGATCTGTAGCAAGTTACAATTTGAATTGCAGTTTTGCCCATTGTTAGTTGCACGTGGATGATCTCTGAAGCATCGTGCTGTGCCACTAACCTGGAAGTGTGGGTATCCTTGATGAATATGGATATGCCCCCACCTTTTGTATTTCGGTTTGGGTTCTGTGGCCGAAATGTATGGTATGTGTTGTAGCCTGGTAGTGCTGGGGTGCTCTCTGCAGCCTTAAACCAGGTTTCTGTTGCACATATATCGATTTTCTCCATACTGAGGAGTGCCTCGAGTGCATGCGTTTTGAGGTTTAGACTTCTGGCATTGAGTAGCATTACCCTCAGTTTTTTGTTACTTGTGCTATTTACAGCGGTACGTTTGTCTTTTGAGCCTTGCCTAAAAAAGGCACTATGGGGGTTGGCAAGAGCCTTGGTCAGTATTTGAAAGCCTATGGGTGACAGGTGCAAGCCGTTTCTAGCAAAGCAGCGTGGCTTATCGAGCATGTCATCCCAGGCGGACAGACACTGGATCCCCTTTGAATGACACCAGAAACTTAGCCAATTGTTGAAATCGAGATTTTTTTCTTTATACCATGGTATAATTCTTGGTGAGGGCAGGATGCTACTCAGGGTCAGGGTCATACCGGCCTGGGCTATGTGATCAGAGAGCTCTTCAATGTCTCTCTTCATGTAGTCCAGGGAGGTATGGCTGAGATCATTCACACCAACATGGACAATGACAGAATCATATTCGTACTTGTTCTGGAGTGACCTGAGTGCTTATGTTATGTGGCGGATCCTGGCACCCAACAGGCAGCTAACAGTAACCTTCTCCTTATTCAGCCTAGTGAGTGGGACGTCAGTGTGCCTGACTATAGAGTCACCTATTACTAGTATGTTGGGTATGTTATTTTGCCTTAAGGACTGTGATTGCATGGCACACTGGTTTTGTGAAGTATGTGTTTCATGATTTGTGTTGGGGGGGTGGAGGTTGCTTGGATGTTTGCTTTGGAGGTCTCTTTTGGTTTTGCAGATTTTTATTTAGAGCCTCCGAGTATGTTTTCATGCATTTATATGTGTTTTTTGCCAGTGCTGGTTTAATGGGTCTATATAAGACTAGTGGTGTGATGCAAGTATTTCCCTTCTCCTCTAGACTGTCTGATCCAGTCTTGGGTTGAGAGAGATTAGCTCTAATTTGGCTGTATAACTGCATCTCTCGCATGTATTAGTGTTTGGTGGTAGGAGGAGGGGGAGGTCTGTGTACATGAGGCAGTTGTAACATTGCCTCAAAATGCCCAGATTCACCAGTTGGACTGGAGAGTACACCTGAAACTGCCCTTTGGACATGCATGGATAGATACAGTGAACTGTTTTACTGGATTGCTGGTAAGGTCCAATAGAGAGCCTTGCCTTTCTGTACAGTACAGGAGGGTCTAGTGCTAGGGTTTATAAGTGCTTGCTCTAAGTTTTGAGCAAGTGCCGGGCTGAGAAATGAATGGCTTGAGTGCTTAAGTTGAAAGTTTGTCTAGTTCCAAGGGAAAAATTGAAGAGGAGACTTTGTGGAGCCGGGAAAAGTTTTACCCTAGCTAACCGGCACTGCCCGGCGCACAAATCCGGACAAATATGGTATTTATAGCAGGGAAAAGAAAGAGATAGAAATTAGCCCAAAATGGCCAATAAACTTCTAATTTCTGGGCTGAAACCACTCCTCCAGGAACAGATAGGCTGATCAAAGCTCCCCTCTCACACAGGTGAACAGAGAAACTTCCTTCTATCCAAGTAAGGTATAGGCAAACACAGAGATTTGTAACACAGCCCTGAATTCAGCACTAACCTGTAAAATGAACTATACTAGCTTAGAAAGGCGGGAAGCAAGTATATATATATATATATATATATATATATATATATATATATATATTTTTTTTTTCAGAAAATAAAGCAGATACACTCAAAAAAACAGTTTAAAAGCACAGAAAAGGATACTTATTGTTATATATCGCAGATCAGAATTGTAGTCAATGCCCCCAGTAATAAAGCAGGAAAAAAAGCAGATGAATAAAGTGAAATTTTATATATATATATATATATATATATATATATATATATATATATATATATATATATATAAAACAACAGAAAATGAACAAACTGACTTAAACAAGTCACCCAATTAACCAGAAAAAAGCTCAAAACTGAGCCCTGTTCCGGCAGTCTTCAATCAGACAAGTTCTAACTGTACACCCCTGCTTACTAGGGTGCAGGGGAACCTTCTCCAAAATAAGATGGCCTGGATTAGTGCTCAAGTTATACAAACAAAGCTAGATTCAGCAGGCCTGAATCTGGTCTATGCTACAGCAACAAGGCACACCAATTTCAGAAAGAAACAGTTCAAATAAGCAGTCACAATAACCCTGTGACCAGAAATTCCCAGCTCAGAAGGGTAGAATCCAGCCTCTCCTCCCACAAGAGAGCAGACCACAAACCTTCTTACTGTAGAATAAGTGGCCTGAAGCCCAAGTGCTTAAGCCAGAACTAATACACTTTTAGAATAGCAGACACTGGACCTTCAATAACCAATTCCCAGCTTAGAAGGATGTAAGCTACCTGTTCTGCCACAACAGTGCAGACCACAAACCTTCTTAATGTAAAACAGCCTGTATGAAGCCCAAGTGCTTAAACCAAAAGACTTAGAATAACAGTTACAATTTAATCAGGCTATGACCAAGCAGTAATAAATGCAGCAGAATAAATAAAATTGAGTACCTTTAAGAAAAGCAAAATAAATTAGGAGGAAACACAAATACAGTAAAAGCAAATGAATAAAGTTCCAAACATTTTTTTTTTAAGTGCAAGAAGAGAGGAAGGAAAAAGGGGGCTGGCCTTCTCAAAATTCTCTCTGTATTAAGTAGAGAGAACACTAGACTCAGAATATGATCTAACTGTACTCGGTTAAGTGAGCAAATGAGATGGACCCAGGAGAAGTGTTCTAATACAGTCATCAAATTATGGGAGATTACCAGTTTTTAGAGTAACTCTTAATTTCCATATTTGAAACAAACCACTAGAATGCCTCAATATTTTAAAGGGCAATGTCACCCAAACATCAAGATTTTCTTATGGCAGTGGGTCTTCTATTCTTTTAACTCCCTTACAAAGAAAATGTGATTTTAATTACTGGTCCCTCTGTTGCCTATACCTGATTTCGCATTTGACTGATTTAAAATCTCATGTTGTCATTTGTTTTTTGATGCATCATCTGCTATCTCATCAAAACATAATGGCAGTGTGTATGTAGACAGGAGAAGGAAAGTTGTACCTAACAATTTACAGCCTTAAAACAACTAATATACTAATGTGTTTTAATAAATTAGTTTTTAGATGTTGCTGTTTGCCCTGTGGACATTTTATTTGTTAATATACTAATGTGTATTTAGAAACATGAACCTATATAAACATGATTGGGAATTTTCAGTCATAGGTTTATTACTGGGAACACTGAATGATAGGTTTTTACTTAGTGGTTACCAATGATATGTTGCAGGTCCTGAATTTCTTCTTCACTTACTGTCTGGAGTGGGTTCTCTGCAGAGTCTGATATCCTTTCTCTGTTCACATGAGCTTCTTTCTCCACTAACATCTTAAAGACATCTCATTAGGTGAGTTGTCAGGCCTTTAGATTGCCTGTAGCTGGGCAAATGGTGTGTTAGTGCACATCTGAATCCTGTGCTGGACTGGTGTCCCGTCCAGGATTAGTTTTTGGACTTATATCCAGTGAGTGCCTGGCTAAGATCTGACTTATCTGCAAGTCTGAACAGGATAATGTAGATATCAGATAATTTATGAATGAAGTTATGAATGAATGAACAAATAACTGAAGGAGGGAAAGTATTTTAGCTATGTTTTCTAAAATAAGATGAACAACAAATTAAAACAAATGTGGATGCCTGTTTACTGCCTTGTTAATAATAAAAATTTGAGGGAGTCAAAGAAAAATTCAGAACCCTAACATTGTAAGTCAGTGGATAGACAAGATAACTGATGCTTGCATGACAAACAGTGAGGATAAAGACTGTAGTTTCATAAGAAGATGCTCTGGTTGCAAAACAAAATCACAACAGTGTGGCACCTCCCATCAGGCCATTTGGTGGTACTGCAAACTAATGCTAATAAGTTAGCCTGATGGGGGAGCCATTGAGGTATAGGAAAAAAAACTTCATTATAACAGAAACTTGTAAATGTAGCTGACATCCGCCAGTTACAATTCATATTTTTATAGAAAGTGGAAGGGGTAGTATGGAATTTAGTAAGAGGTTATTGCTGTTGTGTGTGTGGCCTGTATTTATTACAGTTGTTATAGCTGGCAGAAAGCCTGAACTGGTTGCTACATTTCACTCTAAGATTCTGGGTCACACTTCTCACTTGTTTGATCTTCTTTCTGTAATCAAGATTAGAGCAAGAACTGATGAATTTCTAGACTGCTTAAATATTCAAACATTTTTAAAAGGCCCTTAACATCCTGCATACATTTTCTTTTCTGAACTCTGCACCTCAAAGTGTCTTTCATTTACAAGCCTGTCCCTAACCTCTTTTAGACGATTTAACTCTGTTCTTCTTTGCTATATACTGCCTCTTGATGTTTCAGTGAACTTTCAGTGAAGTGTGTTGGTTAGAAGTTGTCAGGAAAGGCAGAGGCCTTTTTCTTTTTTTTATTCATATATTGATATAATGCATTGGAATGTTAAAAATGCTAAAAGTATTGATCCACTGGCACTTTTCAATTAATACCCAACGCAGCTGATTAGGAAATTACATTTAAGGTAAGCAAATAAACAGTTTGCAAAATACTTTGGGCTAGTAAAAGGTGCAAATTAAAGAGGATAATGACAGTATGTGTGATGAACATCAAATAAAAGCAAAAGCAGAATAAGGAATGGACTTAATAAGTGTGGAATAATGGACTTGCTAAATGTTGCAATATGCTACAAATGCAAAAACAGAAAAATCAGTGGATGTAACAGGCATGCTGTCTACCTGCTCATAGGCTCTATAACTGTCACCATGACCCATCCTCAAATCACAGGAAAGGTAAAACTATTCTACAGATAAAAACAGTAATTTGGGACACCCATACTAAAAAAAAAATCTCATGTCGTACTGTATAGAAACTGACTGAACACACACACACACACACACACACACACACACACACACACACACACACACACACACACACACACACATGTAATAATCATGGTTTAGCTTGGTACTTAATTATTTTCTGTTGATTCATTGTTTTATACCTACTTGTACCTTATTCAAGGTTGCAGGAGAGCTAGAAGCTATCTAGGTGCTCATTGGGTATAAGGAGGATATCTTAATCCTCAAATGAATGTCACTCTTTCACAGGGTACACACACACACACACACACACACACACACACACACACACACACACACACACACACACACACACACACACACACACACACACACATGCACACAGTGAACAGGCACTTCTAAGAGATTTGGAAGACCACCAATTCACATGCAAAATATCTTTGCATGGCAGATGAAACCAGAGACCACCAGGCAGAAACCCCCATGGACACAGAAGGCACATCAACTAGGAAATGTTGGAAAAACTAAGTGCTGTAAGGTAGCATTCCTTTATGCTGCCCTAGTCAAATATGCATGCTTATTGACCATTATCTTTTTTTACCTAACCTGATCCCACAAAATTAATACTGAATAGAAAGACATTTTTTCTATGTCTTTTTCTCTCTATGTCTCCTGGCTATCTGCTCTTATAGTCTCGCAGTACCCTATTTTTATGTTTGTTTCTCATTGGTGATAGCCAGGTGCATGAGCAGCCATCAAGGTTATTGCATGACCTAACCCCATTACTCCAGCTGGCAGCCTAAACTGTTTGTAGTGTTACAATGCAGTGTAGTACTCCTGCAGAAGCACTGAATCCCAGTTACAGTGCTTACATGTGTACTTGGAGGAGGCACACTTCCTGGCTTGTAATCCTGGTGTTATACCCTTCTCTGCTGGGTACCAGCACTGCATTGTGTTGAGCTGCTTCCTCCACCTCTCAGGATGGGTGAGCAGGCATTTTCTACTCACACTGTTCCCCATCACCCTTATCTGGCTCCACTACTATCTGGTCACTAATTGATACAGACCATCTGAGTCACAGGGCTTTGTACCCAAAATATGGAAGAGCTAAAGACTCAGAGAAAAAAACATGTAACCAAATATCCAGGCTTCCCAAATCCAAAGAATGAAGGAACAAAGTGGAATTAAAATAAATCCTGTAGAGATATTAATAAAAATAACATAAAAATGTTAAGTACTTTCATTATGTTAGATATCAGGACTTCATCAGAGCTAACATAATCATAATTAGTGCCAATTATATAAAACTTCAATCAAACATATGACTTGTCTCAACCAATAAAACATCATTAATAAAAATATTACATATAATCAAACATTCTAATTTTAAAAGGTTTTTAAATATTTAAAATGTATCATATATTAAAAATTCCTTAAAATGTGCTTTCAAAAATAATAAGTATATCTTGCATGTATAAAATACAGCAGTAATTACAAATATTACTACTTGGCTACTTGTAACTTAAGCAGAATGCTTAAAGACACAGCATCATTAAGGCCAAGAAATTCACCAGCAATTAACCTTACTTGCTATAAAAAAAAATCACAATAGTCTAATTTATGCTTCCATTTATCTCCTCTTGGATTATAAGATACCTGTTCCAAAATTAAAAAATACAATATTTCTTTTTGAATACATTCCATTTTGTGATTACAAAGTACATTATTAAAATTAGAAACAGTAATATTATAATAGCATTTATATATGTTCTTTTTTTAGCATACGGTCAATCTTTCCTACATAAAAATAATAGTAGTAGTCACAGAATGCCAGATATACTACTCCCTTAGAATTACAGTTAGAAGAATGAAGAATCATAAAAGCATAACTTCAAGACTTTAATACTTTCTCCTTCATGAATGTATTTGCATTGTGTACAAGAACCACATCTTCTCATACCTACTCCCTTTTTGTTAGAAATACTTAACTTTATAATGGTAACCCAGCCACTGGGGCTGCACAAGACAGTGCATTTCTTTGTGCCGGTCCCAAGCCCGGATAAATGGGGAGGGTTGCATCAGGAAGGGCATCCGGCGTAAAATTTTGCCAAATCATACATGCAGACAAAAGTACGCATATACATACCGGATCGGTCGAGGCCCGGGTTAACAACGACTGCCACCAGTACTGTTGGCCAACAGAGTGCTGGTGGAAATTGGGCTACTATTGGCCGAAGGAGGAGAAGAGGCGGAAGGCATGGCCGAAGGCAGGTAAAGGCTAGAACTGTAATAGTGAGGGTCGGAACTTTGAATGCTGGCAGTATGACTGGTATAGGGAGAGAACTAGCTGATATGATGGACCGAAGGAAGGTTGGTATATTGTGTGTGCAAGAGACCAGATGGAAGGGGAGCAAGGCTAGGTGTATTGAAGGTGGGTTCAAATTGTTTTATCATGATGTGGATGGGAGGTGACATGGCGTAGGCATTATCCTGAAGGAACAGTATGCTAAGAGTGTTTTGGAGGTGAAAAGAGTGTTGGATAGAGTGATGTTTATGAAGCTGGAAATTGATGGTGTAATGATGACTGTTGTTAGTACATATGCTCCACAAGTTGGGTGTGCGATGGATGAGAAAGAAAAATTTTGGAGTGAATTGGATGAAGTGGTGATGACTGTACCCAAGGGTGAGAGACTGGTGATTGGAGCAGATTTCAATGGGCATGTTGGTGAAGGGAACAGAGGGGATGAGGAAGTGATGGGTAGGTATGGTGTTAAGCAAAGGAATGCAGAAGGTCAGATGGTAGTGGATTTTGCGAAAAGGATGGACATGGCTGTGTTGTATACGTATTTTAACAAGAGGGAGGAGCATAGGGTGACATACAAGAGTGGAGGAAGATGCACACAGTTGGATTATATCTTATGTAGAAGGACCAGTCTGAAGGAGATTGGAGACTGTAAAATGGTGGCAGGGGAAAGTGTACTTAGGCAACATAGGATGGTGGTCTGTAGGATGACATTGGTGATCAAGAAGAGGAGGATGAGTGTGAGGCCAGCACCAAGGATCAAATGGTGGAAATTGAAAAATGGTAATTATGAGGTGATGCTCAGGGAAGAGTTAAGACAGGCACTGGGTGGCAGTGAAGAGTTACTGAATAGCTGGGTAACTACAGCAGAGCTAGTAAGAGAGATGGCTAGAAAGGTGCTTGGTGTGACATCTGGAAAGAGGAAGGAGGACAAGGAGACCTGGTGGTGGAATGAAGAAGTACAGGAGAGTATACAGAGAAAGAGGTTGGTGAAGAAGAAGTGGGATTGTCAGAAAGATGAAGAAAGTAGACAGGAGTATAAGGAGATGAGGAGCATGGCACAGAGAGGTGGTGAAGGCTAAGGATAAGGCATATGGAGAGTTGTATGAGAGATTGGTCACTAAGGAGGGAGAAAAGGACCTGTACTGATTGGCTAGACAGAGGGACCGAGCTGTGAAAGATGTGAAGCAGGTAAAGGTGATAAAGGATAATGAGGGAAACACTCTCACAAGCAAGGAGTGTGTGTTGAGCAGATGGAAAAAGTACTTTGAGGGGCTGATGAATAAAGAGAATGAAAGGGAGAGAAGGTTGGATGATGTGTGGATAGTGAATCATGAAGTGCAGTGGATTAGCAAGGAGGAAGTAAGGATAGCTATGAAGAGGATGAAGAACGGAAAGGCTGTTGGTCCAGATGACATACCTGTGGAAGCATGGAGGTGTTTAGGTAAAATGGCAGTGGAGTTTTTAACTAGATTGTTTAATGAAATCTTGGAAAGTGAGAGGATGCCTGAGAACTGGAGAAAAAGTGTTTTGGTACCGATTTTTAAGAATAAGGGTGATGTGCAGAGCTGTAGTAACTACAGAGGGATTAAATTGATCAGTCACAGCATGAAGTTATGGGAAAGAGTAGTGGAAGCTAGGTTAAGAAGGGAGGTGATGATTAGTGATCAGCAGTATGGTTTCATGCCAGGAAGGAGCACTACAGATGCGATGTTTGATTTGAGAGTGTTGATGGAGAAGTACAGAGAATGTCAGAAGGAGTTGCATTGTGTCTTTATGGATTTAGAGAAAGCATATGACAAGGTGCCTAGAGAGGAGTTGTTTTAGTGTATGAGGAAGTCGGGAGTGTCAGAGAAGTATGTAAGGGTGGTACAGGATATGTACAAGGATAGTGTGACAGCGGTGAGGTTTGTGGTGAGAGTGACAGATGCATTTAAGGTGGAGGTGGGATTACATCAAGGTTCAGCTCTAAGCCCTTTCTTATTTGTAATGGTGATGGACAGGTTGACAGACGAGATCAGACAGGAGTCCCCGTGGACTATGATGTTTGCAGATGACATTGTGATCTGTAGTGAGAGTAGGGAACAGATGGAAGAGACCCTGGTGAGGTGGAGATATGCTCTAGAGAGAAGAGGAATGAAGGTCAGCAGGACTAAGACAGAATATATGTGTGTGAATGAGGGGGAGGATAGAGGAATCGTGAGGATGCAGGGAGTAAAGGTGGCAAAGGTGAATGAGTTTAAATACTTGGGATCAACACTTCAGAGTAATGGTGAGTGTGGAAGAGAGGTGAAGAAGAGAGTACAGGCAGGATGGAGTGGGTGGAGAAGAGTGTCAGGAGTGATTTGTGACAGACGAGTACCAGTAAGAGTGAAAGGGAAGGTCTACAAGAGTGTAGTGAGACCAGCTATGTTATATGGGTTGGAGACAGTGGCACTGACAAAAAGGCAGGAGTCAGAGCTTGACTTGGCAGAGTTGAAGATGTTAAGATTTGCACTGGGTGTGACGAGGGTGGACAGGATTAGGAATAAGTATATTATAGGGTCAGCCCAGGTTGGGAGGTTTGGAGACAAAGTCAGGGAGGCAAGATTATGTTGGTTTGGACATGTGCTGAGGAGGGATGCAGAGTATATTGGGAAAAAGATGCTAAGGATGAAGCTGCCAGGTAACAGGAAAAGAGGAAGGCCTAAGATAAGGTTCATGGAAGTGGTGAGAGAGGACATGCACGTGGTTGGTGTGACAGAGCAAGATGCAGAGGACAGGAAGAAATGGAAACAGTTGAGCTGCTGTGGTGACCCCTGACGGGAACAGCTGAAAGAAGAAGAAGAAGTAGAAGACTTAACTTTATAATGGTACCCATTTCCAACTTCATTTTAATGTGGGATGCCTTTTATAAACAAATTACAGTCTATCCCCTAAACCTTTTTCAAATTAATATCATACTCCACAACTTTCCAGTTACTTGTGATTAAGGTTTTAATTGGATTACTTTCAAATCCAAAGTTAATTACCATTGTTTGTTCATAATTCTTATCCTCCACAATTCATTTAATTTTCTCTCTCTTGTAGTTAATCCCTTACCCAATAAAGGGGTAAACTTAGCTGCTCTATTTTTATATATTTCTTCTTTCACTTCAATTAATATATTCCTTGGATAACTCCTCTCACTGAATATATCTATTAATATATCCATTACCTTTTCGAAATCATTATCTTCAGAAATTATCCTGGCTAGGTGCACCATTTGTCCCTTAACTAAACTTCTTTTCCATCTTAAAGGATGTTTACTTTGAAAATATAAATAATTTATTGGAAAATGTGGATTTCCTATATAACCTTGAAATAAATCTTTGGTGTTCAAAATCTGTAATTATTGAAATATTCAGATAATCAATATGTCCTTTAGAATAAACATGAGTGAACGTTAAAAATGTCATAGTATTATTTAAAATTCGAATAAAACCATTTAGCTGGGATGTATTTCCTCTCTGAATATTAAAAATATCATCCCAAGAAACTTAGAAATATAATTTTTTAAGTTTATCTAATATGGGATACATTTTAAATATTTAAAAGATTTTTAGAATATTTGATTGTATGTAATAATTTTATTAATGGCATGTTTTTATTGTTTGAGACAATTCACATGATTGATTGAATTTTTATAAAAGTGGCACTAATTATGATGGTGTTAGTTCTGATGAAGTCCTGATATGGAAGAGGATGAAAGGGCTTAACTTTTGTTTATGTTATTTTTATTAAAAGCTTTATATTGTTTCTTTTTGCTCCATTTCATTCCTTAATTCTGTGGCCTTCGGAGGCCTGGATATTTGATCACAGGACTTTGTACCTATATGCCATGGAGCCAGCTAATACACTGTAGTTTTATGGGGACTATATTACAACATCGAAGTTCTCTAACATCGAATGTTATAACATTGAACCCGTAATGTCGAACGCTGAAAACAGCAAAGTTGCAGGACATCGAATTCTTTCCCAGGGAAAGAGTTCGGTGGGCCGTTGCTGTGGCTTCGCTGTTTTCAGCATTCGATATGTTGGAGCGTTACGGGTCGGGTTCAGGTAAGTGTGCGATTGTGTGTAGGTTAGGGTTAGGGGGCGGGTTAGGTGAGCTAGGGTTAGGGAGCGGATCAGGTAAGTGCGGTTGTGTGGACGTTAGTGTTAGGGCACGGGTTCAGGTAAGTGTATGATTGTGTGTAGGTTAGGGTTAGGGGCGGGTTAGGTGAGTTAGGGTTAGGACGTGGGTCAGGTAAGTGTGCGATTGTGTGTAAGTTAGGGTTAGGTGAGCTAGGGTTAGGGCGTGGGTGAGGTGAGTGTGCAATAGTGATGGACCTTAGGGTTAGGATTGGGTTAAGGTAAGTGGATAGCTAGTACTGTATGTAAAGTTTAGTTTAGGTGTAGGACTTTAAGTGTATGTGTGTGGATGGCTGCTTTTTGTGTGTGTTTGTGTTGTGTGTATGTTTCTTGGAATAGCAAATTTTTTCCCTGGGAAAAAATTTGCTATTCTGACTGTTCGATATTTTCACACTTCGGTGATTAGGGTTCGATATAATAACATTCGATGTTATGATATAGACCCGTTTTATGTGTGCTTTGCGTTCCTGTAAACAAGCCTGGTTCTCTCTAAGAAGGATAGTTTCACTATTAAAAGAAATGCTGCAGAAGACAAAGTACTGAAAAGCATAACTAAACCATTAGCTAGAAAGTCCAGCTACAGAGGGCAACTGAAGAAGACATAAGAGGTAAAGTAGAAGTAGTGGGAGATAGAAGTATGTGAAACATGAGCATGAGCAGATAGCTTTGACATCACCATTATCATCACAGGCTGAGCTAGGGGGTAGTAGTGTTATCTGCTGCACCAAACTCCTTATATGTTGTCTATTTAAGTAGAAATACCATTTTTTTCAGGATTTAACAACAAGGTTAACAATTTACAGTAGCAGTAACAGCAGCAGCAGGAACATGGCTTTGAATTTGAGAAATGCAGATCTGCATCTGGTTATACATCAGTGGAAAATTGTATTTCTATTTCCACTGGTCAGGAAACACTTTGTACAAAAAAATCTGGCTTTGTTGAGGAGAAAGTTATGTGAAGCTTACTAACAGTGGTAGTATTGTGTACCATCTGGAGTCCACTTAATAAATGGCATCTTTTAAACACATACTTCCTCCAATCCTTCCTAACCATCCTTCCTCCAATTCTTAGTCCACAAACTCAAAAAGGGACTCAGGGTATATGACTACTCTATCCTAAAGTGTGCTATCCGGCTTCCATCTGCTGCAGACTCCCCCAAACTAGAGGCTCACCGCGTGGTTCCCGAGTCTCCAACTCACTTGGACCCCAGTGCGAATGCACAGACCATCCTTCCTCCAATTCTTAGTCCACAAACTCAAAAAGGGACTCAGGGTATATGACTACTCTATCCTAAAGTGTGCTATCCGGCTTCCATCTGCTGCAGGTATTAAAACAGTACCAGAACTAAACATTACTGTTTGACCTACTGATCTTTCCAGCATAAACTAATAAGACACTTACACTGTCTTGTAAAGAACATCATAACTAACAAACTGGACTTGTAAGCTGTTACCTTTAGGACCCAGGAAAAACCCTTGTGGTGTAGTCTCGTCGTCACCGAGGTTACATTACACCCTAGAGGTTTTTCGCTAGTTAATTTACTATGCACAATGAGGTAGTACAGGCCCTTACTCATCGCCTGCTGTAGGGTAGGTAGAGTCTAACTATTAACATGGTCAGCGTTGTTTAACTGCATTTTCTTTTTTACTGTCAGCAGAATCTACTGCACGATCAACGATAGAGTATATTTGCTGCATTTACTCTGAGCGGTGCATTTAACCAGTGTTAGACTTATGCTAGCGTTGTTTGTTGTACCATCCCAGTTAAAATTGTGAGCAGATCTCCTGTGTGAGCTAAGTGAGAGACTACACGCTGCATTATATTCTGTACTGTGTAAGCTACAAGTGTGCGAACTTAGCTAGCGTTGATTGCTGTTTCATTTCCTTAAACTGTGACCAGAAATACTGTGGGAACTAAGTCAGCGTTTGTATGCTGCAACATAATTTGCACTTTGCATTTAACTAGAACGTGACTTTAGCTAGCGTTATTTGGTTTCATATGCTGTAACATTATTTATACTCTGCATTTAACTAGTATGAGAATTAAGCTAGCGTTGTTCTTCATTTCTTAAGTTAAACTGTGAGCTGAACTACTGTGGCACTAGGTTTGCGTTCTTTTGCTGAATCTTATCTTGAACTTTAATACGAACTAGATTAGCGTTCATGTGCGACAACAATTGTAACGCTGGGTTAACGTATATCTCTTGTAATGTAAATGTGAATAATTGCTATACTCTAGAAAGGTGATATTAATGATCGGAAGATCAGGCTAGTATATGTGCTGCATTCAACATCACATTTAAATAGTGGAAACACCAGCATTGCAAGTCTGAATATTCCCAAATACAAGAAGTTTTATTTGTAGCACATGTTCTCACTGATGGGCCTGATGCATTGTGGCGTCATTTAGCGTCGCCTCTGACTTCTATAGTGCATAATTAACAAACTATGTTATTACTTGTATGCTTTTGAATTATATGAATACTGCATTCTAACTATTTACAGATTTACTCTAAACTCTTGGTTACAGTGTAATATTGCTCTGGATTATGTTATCACTTTGCATTCCCAATTGTAATGTTATTAACCTCTGCCTGCTTCTAACCAACTTTGCTACTATCTCTCTCCATTATTTCTCTCTTTAGACTCCCCCAAACTAGAGGCTCACCGCGTGGTTCCCGAGTCTCCAACTCACTTGGACCCCAGTGCGAATGCACAGACCATCCTTCCTCCAATTCTTAGTCCACAAACTCAAAAAGGGACTCAGGGTATATGACTACTCTATCCTAAAGTGTGCTATCCGGCTTCCATCTGCTGCAGGTATTAAAACAGTACCAGAACTAAACATTACTGTTTGACCTACTGATCTTTCCAGCATAAACTAATAAGACACTTACACTGTCTTGTAAAGAACATCATAACTAACAAACTGGACTTGTAAGCTGTTACCTTTAGGACCCAGGAAAAACCCTTGTGGTGTAGTCTAATGCGTCACCGAGGTTACATTACACCCTAGAGGTTTTTCGCTAGTTAATTTACTATGCACAATGAGGTAGTACAGGCCCTTACTCATCGCCTGCTGTAGGGTAGGTAGAGTCTAACTATTAACATGGTCAGCGTTGTTTAACTGCATTTTCTTTTTACTGTCAGCAGAATCTACTGCACGATCAACGATAGAGTATATTTGCTGCATTTACTCTGAGCGGTGCATTTAACCAGTGTTAGACTTATGCTAGCGTTGTTTGTTGTACCATCCCAGTTAAAATTGTGAGCAGATCTCCTGTGTGAGCTAAGTGAGAGACTACACGCTGCATTATATTCTGTACTGTGTAAGCTACAAGTGTGCGAACTTAGCTAGCGTTGATTGCTGTTTCATTTCCTTAAACTGTGACCAGAAATACTGTGGGAACTAAGTCAGCGTTTGTATGCTGCAACATAATTTGCACTTTGCATTTAACTAGAACGTGACTTTAGCTAGCGTTATTTGGTTTCATATGCTGTAACATTATTTATACTCTGCATTTAACTAGTATGAGAATTAAGCTAGCGTTGTTCTTCATTTCTTAAGTTAAACTGTGAGCTGAACTACTGTGGCACTAGGTTTGCGTTCTTTTGCTGAATCTTATCTTGAACTTTAATACGAACTAGATTAGCGTTCATGTGCGACAACAATTGTAACGCTGGGTTAACGATATCTCTTGTAATGTAAATGTGAATAATTGCTATACTCTAGAAAGGTGATATTAATGATCGGAAGATCAGGCTAGTATATGTGCTGCATTCAACATCACATTTAAATAGTGGAAACACCAGCATTGCAAGTCTGAATATTCCCAAATACAAGAAGTTTTATTTGTAGCACATGCTCTCACTGATGGGCCTGATGCATTGTGGCGTCATTTAGCCGCCTCTGACTTCTATAGTGCATAATTAACAAACTATGTTATTACTTGTATGCTTTTGAATTATATGAATACTGCATTCTAACTATTTACAGATTTACTCTAAACTCTTGGTTACAGTGTAATATTGCTCTGGATTATGTTATCACTTTGCATTCCCAATTGTAATGTTATTAACCTCCGCCTGCTTCTAACCAACTTTGCTACTATCTCTCCATTATTTCTCTCTTTAGACTCCCCCAAACTAGAGGCTCACCGCGTGGTTCCCGAGTCTCCAACTCACTTGGACCCCAGTGCGAATGCACAGACCATCCTTCCTCCAATTCTTAGTCCACAAACTCAAAAAGGGACTCAGGGTATATGACTACTCTATCCTAAAGTGTGCTATCCGGCTTCCATCTGCTGCAGGTATTAAAACAGTACCAGAACTAAACATTACTGTTTGATCTACTGATCTTTCCAGCATAAACTAATAAGACACTTACACTGTCTTGTAAAGAACATCATAACTAACAAACTGGACTTGTAAGCTGTTACCTTTAGGACCCAGGAAAAACCCTTGTGGTGTAGTCCCGCTGCGCTCGCTACGCTCGGGCTTGCTCCGCTCCCCACCCTGCCCCCTATTCCCACCCGCCCCCAATACCTCTAAATTTATCAGGTCATTAAGCCCATCCCACTCATCACCAACCAATCACAACCATCACTTACTCTGACTCCTCTCCCTCCCACTTTCTTTGTTCTGTCTATACTATCAAATCGACTCCCTTAGCCCTCCCACCAATCTTCTCTATCCCTCTTCCATCCACAATTCCCCACCAGCTTTTTTTATACACCCACTCTACCAGGGCAACTCCCGCTAGCATATTTCACACATTCTACTTCTCCTCTCACCATGGATAGAAACTCTTTCACCACCCTTCCCATCTTATCTTTACTCCTCATTATCTCTTATCTTTTAACAAGTTATGAAACTCTAGCCCTAACAGGAGTTTACCTCCCCAAGGGTCACACCTCTTTACACTCACAAAACCCTCTAATCTCATCCCTCCCTCCCACTACCCCGTTAGCAACCACAATCCCAAAAAAAACCTTCCTACCCTCAGACACCCCAAAACACCTTCTACTAAGGACACTCTCAAATTACTAATCAAACTCCAAAAAATATTAGACTACTTAAAGAAATCTATTACGAAAGACGGTGATATCCACCCCAACCCAGGCCCTAACTTTGCCCAAGGCCCTAACACCTTGAAAGCTGCTAGAAGCTCAGAGAGCTCCCTCCTAATCCTTCACCTGAATCTAAGAAGTATCAATAATAAGGTACACAACTTACATGCCTTGCTTGCAACCCACTCCCCAGACATCATGTGCCTATCAGAAACGTGGCTCAAACCTACCACTAAGGATGAAGAAATCATCCCACCTGGGTATAACATTCTCAGGGCCGACCGAAATACTAGAAAGGGCGGGGGAACAGCTGTCATGTTTAAGAACTCCTTGAACATTATCATGCACCCGCTACAACCCCCAAAAATTCCTACCCTAGAACTGATTTCACTAAAGCTATGCCTAAACAACCAAAAAAGTATTAATCTTTTAGTAATTTACTTACCCCCAGGCAAAAATGTTGAATACCTTGAACAAATGCTCAGTTGGTTAGCTGCCACCTATCCCCAAGAAACTATAATACTAGGAGACGTTAATATTGACTGGTCCCTCTACTCCAAAAACTCAAATCCTCTCCCCATTAACTTACATGGTTTCTCCCAAAACATTCTATCTCCCACTAGAATTGGAAATGCTCAACAAAAGGAGAGCACGATTGACTGGATTCTTACTAATAAGACTCCGAACAACTATACTACAGGGACCCTACCAAATGACCTTAGTGACCACCTAATTACCTTTCTCATGAAACACAAATGCCCGACCTCAAACCATCCCCTAACCAGACTAGTTAGGAATAGTAAGAATTTTGTCCCAGACAATTTTCTTGCTGATCTCAAAACATGTAATTGGTCCATCCTTAAAACCCTCCCCTTAGATGAGAGTGTGTCATACTTTAATGACATCTTCCTCAAGATACTTGACTCTCACGCTCCAATGAGGCTTACAAGAACTAAGGAACATATTGCACCTTGGTTAACAAAAGAAACCAAATACAAAATCAAACTCCGTGATCATGCCTGGCATAAATGGAGATCTACCAAAACCCACCTCGACCGCATCAAGTTTCTACAACTTAGAAACTCAACCAAATCAGCTGTTAAGACTGACAAAAAGCAATATTTCTGCCACCTCCAAGACAACCACCAGCATAATCCTAAAAAATTCTGGGCTGGGTTTAATCGCCTCCTTCACCCAGGAAAATCCACCACCCCCATCCCTGAAAAACTTCTGGGTAAAGATCCAGGACATATAGCCAACACCTTCAATTTATTTTTCACTGAGACCATCCAGTCCCTCGCCAATCAGCTTACCACTTCTCCCTCGGCCACAACCTTAACTAAAGACCCAACTCAACCCTCCTTTAACCTACAACCCACATCTACCTCCTATATTAGAACCCTATTGAAAAAACTAAAACCAACCACCTTAGCGGCTGACTTACTCCCAGCCAATTACTTGCAATTGGCATCTGACGCCATTGCCTACCCTGTTTCAATATTGATCAACCGGTCCATTTCTGAAGCTTCTATTCCTTCAATCTGGAAAATCTCCTATATTATCCCTCTGCATAAAGGTGGGTCCTCTACTGACACATCTAACTACAGACCAATAGCTATACTATCTCCGCTAGCCAAGATCTTGGAACGCTGCGTTCACAAACAACTTATTTCCCATCTTTCTCGTAACAACCTTCTCTCTAACACCCAGCATGGCTTTCGCCCCCATCACAGTACAACCTCTGCCCTTCTCTCCTTTGTTGACTCAGTCAACCAAAACCGCAACAATAAACTTATAACCTCTGCGCTATATCTAGATCTATCAAAAGCTTTCGATATGGTCAATCACAAGCAGTTGATTCACACGCTGGAAAACTTTCAACTTAGCAAACCAACCATAAACTGGTTTAATGACTACCTCTCTTGTAGGCAACAGGCAGTCCAGTGGCAAAACACTCTATCAGACCTACTTCCAACTAACATTGGCGTTCCCCAAGGATCTATCCTTGGTCCCCTCCTCTTTTCGCTATTTATAAATGGTCTACACTCGATCACTCCCAAAGCCACATGTATTCAATACGCAGACGATTCCACCCTAATCTGCTCGGATGTTTCCCTCCCAAAACTACAAATTGCTACCCAAAATTGCTTCTCCATAGTCGAACAGTGGTTCTCAGAACTAAAGCTTTTACTTAACCCAACCAAAACCAAATTACTTCTAATTTTCCCACATCAATTCCTCCCAAGGAAAAGAACCACCTAGTTCCAACAGCCCACCCTTCCATGTATCTTCTTACAATGGGACCATAATCGAACCTGTCTCCCACACTAAACTATTAGGGGTGACCATTGATAACAAGCTTAAATTTGATACCCATGTTAGTTTGACTATCAAGTCAGTCAACATGAAACTTGGGTCTATGTATAGAATTAAGAACTTCCTAACTCCACACACCAAACTAACTATTGCCAGGACCCATCTTCTCTCCACACTCCTTTATGCATCCCCAGTATTTTCCTTCCTTAACAAGAGAGAACTCAACAAACTATCTACAACCTACAACCATATAGCCAGATTCATTACAGGTATGCCCTATCGCACCCATCACTGCCAAAATCTAAGGACATTGGAATGGCTAGAGCTGCCCAACATTTTCAAACTAAACCAACTTACTGAGGTTTTCAAAGCGATCAACCACCCAGAAAGAATCCCTCACTGAATAAAATATTCACCCCCTACTCCAACCTTATATCCCTGCGGTCATCAAACAGCCTACTTGTTCAGACCATTAAATCCTACAACTCGGGAGGTGAAGCACTCTATGCTAATTCCATTGGCAAATCCTGGAATGCCCTCCCAAACAACCTAAGGCATATGACCTCTCCTCACCAATTTAAAAACACCTCAAAGATTTCCTAAAGTCCCAATGGCTATGCCCCTGCTCTAATCCAGACTAATAGCAATCGCCCTATACCCACCCAATCCTCTACCCATAATGAAGCTAAGCTTGATCTCCTTTTCCTAGTTTGCAACATTTCTAACCAACATGTTTAACCTGTTTGATTGCTTTATTCTTGTTTGTAATAACAACCATTTAATCTCCATATGTTTACTGTTAAACTTCCTCTGACTATATCTTTGTATGTTATAATAATTTGTGCCTTTCTTATGTCTCTGTTTTAATTCCTCTGATTTGGAGCTTTTCTCCCCGGGCCTCTACTGAAAATGGACATATATCCAGCTAGACTAGCCCGGTCAACAAATGTAAAATAAAATAAAAAATAAAATAAAATACTTAAAACAAGTTTTCTTACAAAACTTTACAAAAGTAACAACCTTTTATAAAGCATAGGTAAAAAAAATATTTTAAATCTAAAAGTTACCCAAACAAGCTAATTTTTTTACTTTGCTTTTAAATTTCATTTTCTTGGATTTATTTTAGTGACACATTTATAAAGAGACACACATATTTGTATTTTATTTTGTCACACTCTTCAGTTATGAAAGGGTTCACAACTAATGTATTTACTTTAAATATGTAGCAATGCATTTGGGATTTAAAATCATTAAATAGATAGGCCACATTTAGTCAAGTTGTCTTTACTCATTCCACTAATACATTCAGAGATTCCTGGATTTTGTAAACACAAACTCCCTGGACCAGATAGTCAACACACCAACCAGGGGTGCAACCATACTGGATCTGGTCCTCACTAATATGGGAGACTGCTACACACCACCTACTCTAATGCCTTACCTGGTAAGGTCAGACCACAAAATGGTCTCCTTTGAAGTAAAAATAAAACTTGAACCCCCAGTTAAACCTGGAATATTCAGGAATTATTCCAAGGCTAACATCCTGCTATTAAGTGAGAACCTGGCAAAATTTCAAGCCCCCTTAAACCCTAAGAACACTTCTGCCTATGCAGAACTGCTCACAGAAACCCTGTACGAGCATGTTAATAGCTGTATAGAGGCAGCTGTACTCACCAGGAAGAAGTACAGAACTAACTCAAAAAACAATCCACCCTGGTGGAATCACAAACTCAATTGGCTGTATAACAGGAGGAAAAAAATCATGGCAAAAATTAGGAGGTGCAGCACCCAGTAGGATAATAGCACTCTCATCGAACTAAACAAACAACTCAGAGGACAAGTAAAGTCTAACAAAGCCAAATTTGAAGTAAGTTTGGCCTCCCAGGCCAAGGATACCACAAAGCATTCTTCAGCTATGTCCGCAACCTCAAAGGCAATTCACAATTGTGTGCAGAGCTCATTGTAAAGGGAGCCACCTATACTGAGCCAGAAGATATAGCAAACCTCCTGGCTGATAAATTCAGCTCCAAAGTTACCCCTCTCTCCCACTCAACCTTCCCTCAGGAAATATCATCAAATATAACTCCCTCTAGTATCACTAGGGAACAGGTCCTTAATGCTCTCTCTAAGACCAAGAACATGCATCAATGGACCCAGACAATATCCCAGGACACTTCTAAATAGCATGAAACGTGACCTATCAGGGCCTCTGGAATTACTGTTTAACTGTAGCCCCCAAACAGGCTTCATGCCTCAGGAATGGAGAAAGGCAACAATCATCCCTCTGCACAAAGGTGGCCATCTAAAGACCCTGGGAACTTCAGACCCATAAGTCTCACTAGTCTTATATGTAAAGCCATGCAAATAATTGCCATGGAGATGATCAATGGCGATATAGTAAACCTCCAGACACTGGAGCCAACCCAGTTTGGTTTTGTCAAGGGCAGCTCATGCCTACTCAACCTGGTGGACTTCACCTAGAAGGTCACCAAAGCAATGAATGAGGGCAAAGTCATTCACACTGTCTACCTTGACCTGGCCAAGGCATTTGACACAATACTTCACCTGGGTATTGTTGACAAATTCAAGAGATTAGGTACAAATCTGTATGTCATACAGTGGATAGCCAGCTGGCTCACAGACAGGATCCAGAAAGTTAGAATTGGGGAGTCCACCTCTACAAAGAGGCCAGTCACAAGTGGAGTCCCTCAGGGATCAGTCCTTGGATCACCCTTTTTGGCATTTACTTCTCAGAAGTCAAGGCCAATGTCAGTGGCCTCTGGCTGACTAAATTTGTAGATGATTGCAAATTAGGAGCTGTCATTGAATCTCACACTGACACAAATGTTCTCCAGGAGGGGCTGGCACAGACAAACAAGTGGTGTCCGAGCCATGGACTAAAACATAATGACAAGAAATGCATAATAGTATCCTTTGGGAAGTCATCTATCCCTGGTAACTATCATATTGACAAAACACACCTTACAGCTGACCCAGTAGTCAGGGAGTTAGGGACACACATAAATAGTAATCTAGCCTTTGATCATCACATGTCTGCAGAGGTGAGGAAATCATTCTATGTTGTGCAATTTATAAACAAAGGTATGGCATCTAAGTCCAAAGAAGTCATTGTTCCACTGTATTCGGCATTCATCAGACCCAGCATTGAATACAATGCCTCCTTTGGTATGTACCTAACCAGCATATCCAACAACTGGAACATCCACAGAGGTGCCTCACTAACAGAATACAGGGAGTAAGTAATATGTCCTGTGCAGACCGCCTCAAGGCCCTATCTCTGTATTCTGTCTCCTACAGGCTTTTCAGGGAAGATCTATGCCTGGTATACAAGGCATTGTCAGACCCCACTCTGATGGACTTCCTGCATATCCACAAAACAAATAGCACCAGAATTACCCGTTCTAAAGACTTAAACCTTGTCTGTGATATAAATAGGACCTGATGGAGAGATAGGTATGTATCGCAGAGACTACCCCGTCTATGGAACAGGCTCCCCATCCATATGAAGCAGAGTTCCTCCCTAACCCAATTCAAGTGCAATTTGGACAATTGGATGGGAAACCAGAAATTTATCCCTGGTTTGGCACCCATGTCTCTAATGGACAGAGGTAACCTGTAAATGGTTCATCGCCCTGGCCCATGCTTAGACTTATCAAGAGTATCAGAACTTGCCAGAGATTTGGGATGTATGGCTAGGCCTAAAAAGCCCCTTGTGGTCATTAGCCTAGTAAACACCAATGAACCTATAATACATTCTAGATGAATTCCCTCTAAACTACAACTCTGTATCCCTTTCACGTCATACAGTGCACTGCTCCTATTTTTTTTCTTAAACTATCTACCCTTGATACAAGAATCTAGTTTACTTTATTAATGTTCTGAGAAAAGACAAAAGTGTCTACTGTATTTTTGTAAGATTATTTCAAAACAATGTAATGGGAAGAGGGGAAAAGTTATTTGATCCACTGTGATGAATTATGATTTGTTTTTTTTTAGTCAGTTGTTAACCAGAAAAGGGTTAAATGCAAAAGTTAAACCTAAAAGCTACTCAAACAAGTGAATGTCTTACTTTGCTTTTAAACTTATGGATTTAATTTAATGATACATTTAAAAAGAGACACATAGATTTGCATTTTATTGTATTTTTATTTTATATTATTTTATTGTATATTTATATTATATTACAGCTGCGCAGCATTTTTAGTCACAAAGGCAAAAAATAAAATGCTATATGTATGGATATTTCAGAGAAGCAAACCAGACATCATAATTTTTGGGAGGTAAAAAGGAATGTGGACATGTAGTGTCAAGGCAAGAAGTAATGAGAGATCAGGATTGAAGATGCTGAAGCTGACAAGTTCTCAGAATGAAGGGCTGTGTAAGGACATATGGACAAAATGACAAAGTGTCTGCGTCTGAGGAATGGACTAGCATTTCAAGCATTTAGGTTCAGATATAAAAAGTCTGCCAAGCAGCTATGAATTAGCTGATGCCAAGGTGCCATACCTATTCTTTATTGAGAAATTAGATTCAGAAAGAAAGCTCCAATAATGAGGGTTGTTTAGTATGCTGTGAAAAGATACAAGGCAATTCAGCTCATTACCTCTTGATACTAAGGTGATGCCAGGCCTAGGGTGAGGCTACCACAGAATATTAACTACAGACCAGGAAGGCAAATTATGATAATTTCACAGCACAAACAAAATATCCTATGCTGTATTTTTGGGCAGCTGCTCAGAATAGTTGCAATCACCATATCAGGTTGTCCTTCCTGACCTGCCTGGTAAGAAACATAGAGGTGTGCAAAGAATATTGGCATCCGTTGCTGAATTTATTCATTTTATTTATTTATTACCAGGAAAGTCTGACTGGGTATGTGCCTGTTTGCAGTGGAGGCTCAACAATGGACAATATATACAATCTGTTGTTCCAGTAGGGTAGCCACACTCGTTTTCAGAGGTAGACTTGAGATGGCATTTTGATGCAGGTTGCACTGAAGTACATCCTGCATACAGTTAGCTGCAATAGCTTTTCTGATCTTTGCCAGTATATATATTTGCACTTAGTCACACGTACAGCTTGGTGCAACCTTTTCCAGACTTTCAGCTTTAACCTTTATAATGACTCGCCAAATTACATACCACTATTCATTATGTGCTTATTTGCTGGATCACAGAACATTTTATATGAAGTTTTGTTTTCGCTTGTTAACAATAGTGCATTAGAGCTAGCTTTATTGTAGTTGTGAGAAGTTGCAACTTGGAAAAAAGAAAGAAAACAAGCTTTTTGTTTTCTAAGACTCTTCCCTATTCCCATGTTTATGTAACTGCAGGCATAGTATGTATATAAACTGAGATGCAGGGAGTACAACATCTGTGCAAACCGTTCCTTTTTTAATGAATTTTATTGTTTTGCTTAAAATGTTGTATGTGTTAATTATTGGAATCCACATGTATGCACACTGACACACCAAACGATACATACACAAACACACATGCACACAGATATGCATTAGTGCTCACACACACACACACACACACACACACACACACACACACACACACACACACACACACACACACACACACACACACACACACACTATGGCCAGCTGATCATTTTGAAGAAAGCCCTCTTGTTTTTCTGAATTTAATCTGTGAAGTTTTCATATTTGTGTAGCAGCTAGAAATCAAGCTGACCACATAGTTTAAACCACACTGGATAGTTGGCTTTAGAGGGTTTTCTATAATGCTGACAGCATGAAAATGTAAGGGAAACATCTATGTATTTATTTATCAAGCAAGCATACATGTTCCATCAGCTGAAACACTAACATACAGGCTCTCATAGTTTCAGAGTACTCATACAGTAGTTTTATAAGCCTCACACCTTATAATATATACGTCTGCTGCCTCAGCTATTATTTAATGTCTTTCTACCGAGTCATGCTGCACAGAAAACACATTTCCAAATGAATATTACTTCTCTGTTACTTGTATTGAGTTGGGTCAGCTTTTGACAAAGAGAATATTTCTACATTGCCTGGTTGCAAAAAAAAAAGCAGAGATGGAATTTACTCAGTCTCATAAGCATACACACACACACACACACACGCGTGTGTGTGTGTGTGTGTGTGTGTATTTGTGTGTATATATATATATATATATATATATATATATATATAGAGAGAGAGAGAGAGAGAGAGAGAGAGTTTGGATGTTTATTATGGTATTGTATTAGTATATACTGCAGTGGTGGTGCTGCGGTAGCGTTGTCGCCTCACAGTAAGACGTCCTGTTCGATTCTCAGCTAGAGAATCTTCTGTGTGGAGACATGCGTGAATGGGCATACCTTCGTTGAAGGTTGTGCATCAGAGCTGGCAACTCGGCATGTAAAAATCTACTGCCAATCATTAGCGGACCGGAGTTCCGCTGTGGCGACCCCTAACCAGGAAAAGCCGAAAGACACAACAACATTTCTCTTAGTATCTGCCACTAGTATAATATATGCCTTAACAGAGCAATATGCATGTAGTTACTGAACATTCAGCCTGTGTTACACCACTGACTTTTATGTCAGGAAAAGTGTTTTTAGGCTTAGGGGCATGTGCTAATTAACAATAGGTCTTGGGTGCAAGAATTTAACTCGACATTTACTTGACTCATTAACTTGTGGGTGAAATCATAGTTAGGTTTAACAAAATGCTCACTGCTCATTAAATGTTGAATTGTTACTTTCGGAATTTTCCACTATTCTGCTGAGTTACAATGATGCATGCATATAGCAAATGCACTGCTGCATTTTGTCAAGATGTAGATCATAATAACACTAAATATTTTAACAAGAATGTGTGCATATAATCTGCTGCCTGTTTAAAACAATATGCATTGACTGTATTTCACAGAAGCAAATATTTTATTAAATAAACATAAGAAACTGCAGACAATATGAATGAATTTACTGAAAGCATTTCTAGTTGTTAAGACTTGTCTGTTAAGTTTTTTTTATTATGTTCTGAAAAGCAGTGATTAGAACAACCAAACATGAAAAATATAGTCCAGGGTTAATACTATGAGGAGACTATGAAACCACTGATGTTTTACTGTCATGCTTGGTGATGTCACAGTAACCCTTTAATAGGAAGCTGCATAACCCAAGGCTTAATTTTATCACAAGCTCTATTTATAACAGCACTGTGGCTTCCCTATTTGTAAGTCATGACTTTATACGATCACTTTTGGGGTTTAACTACACATTGCCTTATGAAAAACATCATTACTAGAGTAAACCCTCATTTCTCAGTAATGCACTGTTAAGTGAAGCACTTCTGAACTGCTTCTACTAGCAATATCATTTTCAGGTACCATGAAATGGTAGTATTTTTATGGTCAAAGCTGACACTACTACTGTATGAAATACCAAGGAAACAAATGCTCACCATATGTTGTTTAATTGTTTAGACAACTACCAAAGCAGAGAAAATGAGCTGTGAATTTTTATAAGGAATTGCATATGCTATGATAAACTTTTCACTACAATGGCTAAACTAAAAGGAAAAAAATGCATAAACTCACAGTTTCAGAACGGCGTCTCTCCTGTAGTTCAGTACAGAAGGGAATCAAGCTGCAATGTTTATTTTAGCCCATGTGCACCGCATCACATCTGCCAATCTCAGGATGATAACATGCTTTGATTATTAAGCTGTAGACCTGGCTGGGACAACTAGTACACTGGGAACTATCAGCTGGCAGGTCTTCTCCGACACGCACTTCCTTCCTCTCAGGACCACACTGCATACTAGACTGCAAATACTTTCTTTAAAGAAATACCAGTCATCTCTTGAAGGCTGGTTAAAGTGGAGCCTAGCTGCTGTACATCGTAGCTACAGTTAACAAAGTGTAGTGACGGTTAACCAAAAACACAGCATGGACTAGTCAATGGGTGAACTGTATTGTTCCTGCTATTCTAGACCCTAGGATACTAGGTATTAATGGCAGAAGTTTAATGCTGTTATATAATCTGCAGTTACCTGTCATTTGACCATAACTAGCACCAATCACATTTACGAGAACATCCTTTGGAATGATACAAGCTCCAGAGAGTGATCTGTTCTAATGGTATTACCTTTGTAGCTGTAGTTATGATAGCAAGCTGTACAATATTTGGCTGCAAAAGTCATAGAAGGACAATTCTCAGCTATATCACTATCCCATGGCCTTAAGGCATGCTCATTTTATGTTACATTTTTCTTTGACACAGTAAAGCACCATTAAAATCTATAACATTTGTACATGGTGCTACTCATTTAGGATCTAAATATAATTTGTGCAATATAGACTGCATATGTGTAAATTGGAAAATCCCTTGTCAAGTCTATAAGACAGAAAAAGCTGAGAGAACCATATGCCAGAGAACATCCTATTACTTATGAAACAACACAAGCAATTCAATGAACATGTAAGAGAACATCCCATTTACTGATTCTGGACACAGAAAGTAATCTTTGCATTCTAATGTGGTTTCCATGCTTAATTCTATGGAGTGAAAGAGCTTATGATCATTTATAGTCAAGAGCTATTCTACTGACTGGAGAATTGCAACACAAATGTAACACAGTTCAAGCATCTGGTGGTATATTCTTTACACCAACCACATTAAGGATACCTTGAAGGATGTCCCATGGATATCAACCATTTTGGTCCTTAATAGTCATGCAAGACAAACCTACTATTAAAGTGGATGTGACAGCTAAGTCATTGTGTGTCTGCTGTAGTGTAGCCTGCAGCTGGCCCAGCAGTGTTAATATAGTCAGTAGTCTGACAAGTCAATGACTATTATTTTCAGTGCTTGGAGGGAGTGAAATCTGTGACCTTTAAAGAAAAAAAGTGAACAATGTTACCTGATGGCACTCCTCTTTATTCCACATGGCCCTGTTTGTAATGAAATGCACAGGATGTCTAAGGTGATGAAGTGAGGTTTAGGGATTCATATCCTGCACCACTGCCACCAATTATGTGATAATGCTGGGATTACAGACCTTGAACCATGAAATGCTTCCCTAGCTGTGTCAGAAGCAAGAGTTATAGGCTTTGAAGCCAGAACCACTGTAATATCCCTGAACTTTTACTTCCAGAGTTACAGGCAAAATATAATTTGGGAAAAGGCCACAGTTTAGGGACACTTATTATTTACTGGTACTAGTAACTTATAACTTCTCAAAATAATTTGCAATTTTAGGGGGTGGAGCAAATGATTGACAACACACTGGGGTGTCCATCTGCCATCATTAAATAAATAAAGGAGTTATAGGCCTTAAGAACTTTTAGTAAATGTGTACTACTCTCTTGCAATATGACCAACATCTGCTTTACCGAAAATAAGCTTTATGCTGTAGCGCAAAGCTACTCACCTCAGTCTGAGTCCAGTGACTAATACAATTGTATCAGTTGCAACTGAGACTTAAATGATCATGTGAACATATACATACAATATTTTCCATGACAGGCTATTGCTACCTCATCAATTTAAGCACCCTTTTCCTGTATCTTAAAGTATATCTGTAGCCAACATACCTCTTAACCTCTAGGATCAAAAAGTCTGGACAAAGCCAAAAATAATGGGTAGACAAAGGCCCAAAATGGGAACAGATTTTAAATATTGCTCCTTTAAATTTGGACAGTTGCTAGAATAACATGTTTTACATTATTATGTATTTTCTGAAGGATATGAAGTCTGAAACGCAAATAACTACTATTATCTGTTATTATTTAATTGCTTCAATCTTCACTGATTTGTCAGAATAACAGATTTTGTGAAGAATAGACTAAAAATAAGAGGCTAAAATCTGGACAGTTGAGAGGTATGGACCAGCCCAATATGGTAACAAGACCTCAGTTATTGAATATTTTTCCAGTGAGCCAACCAATGCATTAAATTATAGTAACTTCTAGCCAAACAGTTTCTCTTTAGAAAATGCAGATGTCAACAGTCAGACAATTAATATGAGCTTGCCCTTTAAAACACATAGGACATCAACTACAAGATTTTGGGCTTGTTGGCTGTTGGTGAAGCACCCTCCAAGAGGAAAAAACGCTGAGAGAAGAAGGGAGCCACTTTTGAGATTTTAAGTATTTTTTCTCTGTTTATTTGCTAAGTTTTTCTGCATAGCTGCCTAGCTTGAGCATTTTCTGGCTTGTTAAACTTGATTTCTGTATTAGTAGCTGTATTTAGAGCACAACCAAAAGCTGTTTGCTGAATTTCCTGTTTGCACTTAATTTTAAATCGTTTTTTTCTTAAAACTTGCATATTTTCTGTCCTTGACCTAGCACTCTTGTGTGGGGTCATTTACTGCACTGTTATAACTTGATATTACTTGTGAACCTCTGCTATCTCTGTAAAAACAAAAACAAAAAAAAAATCTTGCTTTTTTCCCACTTTTCTGAGAGTTAAAAAAGTTCAGTTACAGGCTTGCTGTTCCTGAACTGTTTGAAAGTTTCTGTGAGGCCATTTTTGCTTGGGCTGAAGGAAGGTCTCTGTGTTTATCAGTGGGAGTGACTAACATTGAGCAGCTTCCCTGCCCCGGAGAGGTGGTTACTGACTTGAAACTGTAGTTTTATTGGCCACTAGGGTCATTTCCATAACTCCTTCATCTTCCTCTCTTAAAACCTAGTTGCCTCGTGGTTTGAGCGTCTTTTCAGGCTTGTTGGCTGTTGGTGAAGCACCCTCCAAGAGGAAACGCTGAGAGAAGAAGGAGCCACTTTTGAGATTTTAAGTATTTTTCTCTGTTTATTTGCTAAGTTTTTCTGCATAGCTGCCTAGCTTGAGCATTTTCTGGCTTGTTAAACTTGATTTCTGTATTAGTAGCTGTATTTAGAGCACAACCAAAAGCTGTTTGCTGAATTTCCTGTTTGCACTTAATTTTAAATCGTTTTTTCTTAAAACTTGCATATTTTCTGTCCTTGACCTAGCACTCTTGTGTGGGGTCATTTACTGCACTGTTATAACTTGATATTACTTGTGAACCTCTGCTATCTCTGTAAAAACAAAAAAAAAAAAATCTTGCTTTTTCCCACTTTTCTGAGAGTTAAAAAGTTCAGTTACAGGCTTGCTGTTCCTGAACTGTTTGAAAGTTTCTGTGAGGCCATTTTGCTTGGGCTGAAGGAAGGTCTCTGTGTTTATCAGTGGGAGTGACTAACATTGAGCAGCTTCCCTGCCCCGGAGAGGTGGTTACTGACTTGAAACTGTAGTTTTATTGGCCACTAGGGGTCATTTCCATAACTCCTTCATCTTCCTCTCTTAAAACCTAGTTGCCTCGTGGTTTGAGCGTCTTTTCAGGCTTGTTGGCTGTTGGTGAAGCACCCTCCAAGAGGCTGAGAGAAGAAGGAGCCACTTTTGAGATTTTAAGTATTTTTCTCTGTTTATTTGCTAAGTTTTTCTGCATAGCTGCCTAGCTTGAGCATTTTCTGGCTTGTTAAACTTGATTTCTGTATTAGTAGCTGTATTTAGAGCACAACCAAAAGCTGTTTGCTGAATTTCCTGTTTGCACTTAATTTTAAATCGTTTTTTCTTAAAACTTGCATATTTTCTGTCCTTGACCTAGCACTCTTGTGTGGGGTCATTTACTGCACTGTTATAACTTGATATTACTTGTGAACCTCTGCTATCTCTGTAAAAACAAAACAAAAAAAATCTTGCTTTTTCCCACTTTTCTGAGAGTTAAAAAGTTCAGTTACAGGCTTGCTGTTCCTGAACTGTTTGAAAGTTTCTGTGAGGCCATTTTGCTTGGGCTGAAGGAAGGTCTCTGTGTTTATCAGTGGGAGTGACTAACATTGAGCAGCTTTGGTTACTGACTTGAAACTGTAGTTTTATTGGCCACTAGGGGTCATTTCCATAACTCCTTCATCTTCCTCTCTTAAAACCTAGTTGCCTCGTGGTTTGAGCGTCTTTTCAGGCTTGTTGGCTGTTGGTGAAGCACCCTCCAAGAGGAAAACGCTGAGAGAAGAAGGGAGCCACTTTTGAGATTTTAAGTATTTTTCTCTGTTTATTTGCTAAGTTTTTCTGCATAGCTGCCTAGCTTGAGCATTTTCTGGCTTGTTAAACTTGATTTCTGTATTAGTAGCTGTATTTAGAGCACAACCAAAAGCTGTTTGCTGAATTTCCTGTTTGCACTTAATTTTAAATCGTTTTTTCTTAAAACTTGCATATTTTCTGTCCTTGACCTAGCACTCTTGTGTGGGGTCATTTACTGCACTGTTATAACTTGATATTACTTGTGAACCTCTGCTATCTCTGTAAAAAAAACAAAAAAAAATCTTGCTTTTTCCCACTTTTCTGAGAGTTAAAAGTTCAGTTACAGGCTTGCTGTTCCTGAACTGTTTGAAAGTTTCTGTGAGGCCATTTTGCTTGGGCTGAAGGAAGGTCTCTGTGTTTATCAGTGGGAGTGACTAACATTGAGCAGCTTCCCTGCCCCGGAGAGGTGGTTACTGACTTGAAACTGTAGTTTTATTGGCCACTAGGGTCATTTCCATAACTCCTTCATCTTCCTCTCTTAAAACCTAGTTGCCTCGTGGTTTGAGCGTCTTTTCAGGCTTGTTGGCTGTTGGTGAAGCACCCTCCAAGAGGAAAACGCTGAGAGAAGAAGGAGCCACTTTTGAGATTTTAAGTATTTTTCTCTGTTTATTTGCTAAGTTTTTCTGCATAGCTGCCTAGCTTGAGCATTTTCTGGCTTGTTAAACTTGATTTCTGTATTAGTAGCTGTATTTAGAGCACAACCAAAAGCTGTTTGCTGAATTTCCTGTTTGCACTTAATTTTAAATCGTTTTTCTTAAAACTTGCATATTTTCTGTCCTTGACCTAGCACTCTTGTGTGGGGTCATTTACTGCACTGTTATAACTTGATATTACTTGTGAACCTCTGCTATCTCTGAAAAAACAAAAACAAAAATAAATCTTGCTTTTTCCCACTTTTCTGAGAGTTAAAAAGTTCAGTTACAGGCTTGCTGTTCCTGAACTGTTTGAAAGTTTCTGTGAGGCCATTTTGCTTGGGCTGAAGGAAGGTCTCTGTGTTTATCAGTGGGAGTGACTAACATTGAGCAGCTTCCGTTACTGACTTGAAACTGTAGTTTTATTGGCCACTAGGGTCATTTCCATAACTCCTTCATTTGTCCTCGGAGGAGTGGTTTAGGGCAGTGACTTGTGGTTTGTTGGCCAATTTGGGTCATTTCCTGTCTTATCCGCCCCTGCTATAAAGCACGCTTTAGCGATTTAAGTTGCTACTGTTGCACACTAGGGCAGCTCGGTTAAGCAGGTTTAAACTATTCGGCTACCTAAAGTCCACTCTTCAAATTTTCCTTAAAACTACCTTCCTCGAACTATACTACTGATCTAATCAGCGTATCCTATAATTAAAGATCATCTCTACTTGACTCCAAGTAGACTATTCTCTATCTGTTAAACGTAGCACTTGCTCCTACAGTACTTATTACCTTGATACGGCACTCTGGTCATAGATAGTACCCCAAAAAGGCAACCCCATTTCAATCTTTTTAAAGTTTTTTGTCTATTCCTTCTAGCATGTCGAGGGATCAGTTGCTAGTGTCCTCTCCTGCTCAGCTGGTGAACCTGGGAATATTGAGGCAATGTTACAATTGCCTCATGCAACCCTCTCCTCCTCCCACAAAACACAAATACATGCGAGAGATGCAACTGGCCAAACTGGAGGCTGAGCTCTCTCAACATAGGACTGGCAAGACCAGTCAGGAGGAGAAGGTTACCACACACACTATAGACCCAGTCTCACATATTACCATTACAACCTCAAATCATACACATAAACACACAAAGACATACTGGAGGCTCTGATCAAAAATCTACCAAAACAGCAGAGGCCACCAAAGCAGACACCCAAACAACCACCACCTCAGAACACAACACCTGCAACACATAGACCTCACAGTCAGAGTGTCAAACAGTCACAGCCCTTAAGGCCAAACACAATGCCAGACACACTAGTCATTGGTGACTCGATAGTCAGACACACCACCAGACTGAGTAAGGAGAAGGTCACAGTAAGCTGCCTGTCGGGCGCTAGAATCCGCCACATAAGCACTCAGGTCTCTCAACAGCAGGTACAAATATGATTCAGTCATTGTCCACGCTGGTGTAAGCGACCTGAGACGTACCTCCTTGGACTACATGAAAAGAGACATTGAGGAGCTCTCTGATTATGTAGCCCAGACAGGTATGACCCTGACCTTGAGCAGTATCCTATCTTCACCAAGAATGATGCCACAATACAGAGATAAGATGATCAGCTTTAACAATTGGCTTAAACACTGGTGTCATTCAAAGGGGATCCAGTGTCTGTCTGCCTGGGATGACATGCTGGACAAGCAGGGCGGCTTGCACCTGTCACCCTGGGATTCGGATATTGGCAAAGGCTCTTGCCACCCCCATAGTGCCTTTTTAGGCAAGGCTCAAATTCTAAACATACCACCTAGAACACAAAAAGGAAAAAACTAAGGGTAATGCTGCCCAATGCCAGAAGTCTAAATCTCAAAATGCATGCACTCGAGGCCCTTCTCAGTATGGAGAACATCGATGTCTGTGCTGTGACAGAAACCTGGTTCAAGGCTCCTGAGAGCACCCGGCGCTATCAGGTTTTACCTCATATCATGCGCCCCAAAATCTGGACAATACCAAGAAAGGAGGGGTATCCATATTCATCAAGGACACCCACACCTCAAGACTGACGATGCATCGGAGACCATCCAGGTGCAATTAACCATAGGCAAGACTGCTCTGCAAATTGTAGCATGTTACAGGCCACCCTCACAAACTCAGGAACCTCACATGGCCTTCCTGAAAACACTAGAGGGGATAAATGTATCACCAAACACCATCATACTAGGTGACTTCAATTACCCTAATATAGACTGGGAACACTACTCAAGCCCAAACACCCTAGCCCAAAAGTTCCTGGAATTCATAAACTCAAATGCCATGGAACAACTAGTCACCATCCCCACAAGAGGAGATAACATACTTGATCTCATCATCACGAACATGGGAGCACAATGTTCAACACCGGAGGTGTACCCCTCACTGGTGAGATCAGACCACAAACTAATCTCGCTGGAGGTCCTCATCCCACCCCACCTGAAATAAAAGACCACAGTAAAGAACTTCTCAAAAGCCGACTTCACACTTCTAAAGACTAGTGTGGTCTCCTTTAAGGCCGAAAACAGTACTCAAGCCGCTGAATCACTTACAAATGCCTTCTACCAGCACCTGCAGGACTGCATGGATAAGGCAATCCCAAGCAAAACAAAGACTCTTTGTACCAAAGGCAAGCATCCAGTCTGGTGGACCCCAGCCATAAACAAACTCTACAACAAAAGGAGGAAGCTACTACAAGATAGAGCAAAATCCTTAAAAGGTAAGACACCCTTGATCACTATAAGTAAAAACTAAGAGCTCTCATAAAATCATCCAAAGCAAATTTCGAGAGAAAAATAGCTAAAGACTCAAAAGACAATCATAAGGCCTTCTTTAGCTATGTTAGAAACCTGGGAGGAAACTCCCAGATATGCTCAGAGCTAGTTCAAAATGATGTGAAGATTACTGATCCTACAGACATTGCCAACATACTGGCTGACAGGTTCAGTGCAAACTTCTCCCCCCCGTCACCCACAAAAGGAGGGATATCTATACCAAACGATTGCAGCCCCCAAACATCTCCAGCGCAAGTGAGAACTGCTCTCTCCAAAGCAAAAACACAGCATCCATGGGACCTGATGGTGTCCCGGCTGTGTGCTCCATGAACTCAATGAGGAATTAAACCCACAGCTAGGACAGCTGTTTAATCAAAGTCTTACCTCTGGATACATACCCAGGCAGTGGCGGACTGCAACTGTGGTACCACTTCACAAAGGCGGTGCCTCCACCGACCCTGGAAATTACCGGCCCATTAGCTTGACAAGCCTTATCTGCAAAGCCATGGAGAGGATCATAATGGACCTCATAAATAAAGACATAGGGAATTTGCAGACTTTGGATCCAACCCAGTTTGGCTTTGTCAAAGGCAGATCATGCCTTTTAAACTTGGTTGACTTTTGAAACAGTCACCAAAGCCATTGATGAGGGAAAGGCAGTCCATACAGCCTACCTCGATCTGGCTAAGGCCTTGATACAATACCCCATTCGGGTATCATTGAAAAACTCATCAGCTTAAATGTCAACCCATACATCACAAGATGGGTTGCAAACTGGCTGAGTGACAGAACCCACAGGGTCAGAGCTGCTGGCGCCATGTCAGACTCAAAGCCTGTCACAAGTGGTGTCCCACAGTCAGTCCTGGGCCCACTCTTGTTTGGCATCTACTTTAGTACAAGCAAACACAGGAGGGTTATGGCTGACAAAGTTTGCAGATGACTGCAAACGCCATAGTAGAAAACACATCTGACACAGATATCCTTCAGAAGGGTCTCACAGAAGCGGATAACTGGTGCCAGAGCCGCCTAAAGTTAAATGCCAAAAATGCATAGTCATACGGGAAAAACAAGGTTACCCTAGCTACCAAATAGGTGGCAATCCACTGAGCACAGAAGAAGTTATCAGGGACCTGGGGACCCAGGTTGATAGTAGTCTGTCATTCGACACCCATGTAGCTAAAGTAGTTAGGAAGACCTTCTACATTGCCCACCTTATCATGAAGGGATTCTCATCTAGATCAAGGGAGGTCATAGTCTCCCTTTACTCATCACTCATCAGACCAATGATTGAGTACAATGCCCCATTCGAATGTATCTGACCCGACACTTGCAGCAGCTGGAGAGGCCACAAAAGTTCCTCACCAAAAGGATAAAGGGTCTCAAAATCTGTCCTATGCTGCCCGACTGAAAGAACTCCAGCTCTATTCAGTCGCTCAGAGGTGACCTTTGCCTAACATACAAGGCCATGTCAAACCCAGATTTGATGAATATGCTTCACCTCAAAAATCTAGATCCATCAGAGCCACAAGGGCGGAGACTTAAACCTTGACACGGCTACGTGCTGGAGGGATAGATTCATCACCCAAAGACTCCTATGCTGTGGAACAAAATCCCGGTACATGTGAGGCAGAGCACGCTGGCCTTGTTCAAGAGAAATCTTGACCAATGGATGGATATACCCCAGGGATTACCTCAGTGTCACTGCTCGACAGAGGCACAGAAAAATAATGGGTATAGTTCCCCGATGGGCTAGGCTTGTAAATGCCCTCGGGCAGATAGCCTAGTATGAACCTATGAACCTATGAACCTATGAATAAATGAAAACATTTTACTGATGAAAAAATAGGTAAAGGCACAGAAAACAGCAGTTAAGTATATTAGCCAGTAATTGATTACACTGTGAAGGATTAAAGAAAATATTATGAATTGATAGTTGAGACAACAGCATAACTCTAACAGCATCGACATGGTCTTGTTCCTGCCACTTTTTAAAAAATATTGTAAATTAGATACTGGTAAGCTGGTAAAAATATTCAGTAGCTGCAGATGGCAGACAGGCAGACTCGGTGGTACGGCGCTAGCGTTGTTACCTCACAGCAAGAGGTTCTCCTGTTCGATTCTTGGCTGGGCTTGGGAGTGTCTTCTGTGTGTAGTCTGCATGTCCTCCCCGTGGTTGGGTAGCGTTCGAAAGACATGCGTGTGGAAATGGGCATGCCTTCGTTGAAGGTTGGGCATTGAGCTGGCACCTCAGCATTTCGTAAAAATCTACTGCCAATCATTAGTGGGCCGGAGTTCCGTTGTGGCGACCCCTTACCGGGAAAAGCCAAAAGACAAACAACAACAACTACCTCTGAGAAAGCAGGCTTTATTTTCTCTTCTGTACAGTCCCTGTAAAAAATATTTTATTACTTTGTGTTTAAAATGAGTTGACCAAGTCTATAATACCAGATAAAGAACAAAACAGAGGAATTATTCTCACACAAAAATGACAGTCCACCAAAAAGGAAAAGGAGCATCCTGGTTCAGTAAGCTTAGAAATGTAATGTTTTTCTCAAAACAGAATGTAATTTTCTAATTTTACACCATGCTGCTTAAAAAAATCCAGCTTGTGATGGGGAAAGAATGTGTTTGAGCATTCTCTAATCTACTATATAATGCAGCACCTTTGTTAAAAGGAAAAGTGTATTTGTTTCACACATTTAATAAAATTCACAATTCCTGGCATTTTTACATTTATATACACAACTCTTGACACTTCTCCCACCCAGTTCCTAGATCACAAGTGAGTTTTCTTGAGAGACCCCTGCTCCAAAGAAATGCATCTTGGATAGAAAGTGCACTGAACTTACTTCACCTGGTTTACTGTTTTGTGAGGAATGTTGCATGTTTGGTAACAGAGCAGACATTTTTTTGTTTTCAGTTGGGATCTATTTGCCTTAAATCATTTGCTCCTACTCAATGTGGACTTGAATACTGAAGCATTTTAAGGCAGGAAACCACTTGCCTCCTGAAAGGTTTTTCTCCCAAATATGCTATTAAGAATAAAGCTCTATGATTTGACAAAAAACAAAAAACCCCTAAAATGCGAACGTTATTTGTTAAACAATGGGCTACAAAGTTGTGTTAGTTTTAATAGTGTATTTGGTGACATTGAATTTGTAATATAGATTTATAAAAGAAAAAATGCAAATTGGTAATTTATTTGTCAAAAATGAAGTACTAGTGTGGTCAAACTGAAAGTCGCATGTGTACAAGTTTACAGGAAGACCTATTGTATCAGATAGTGAATTGTTTGTCTGTTCAACAGCTTTCCTGTAGTATGTGACAGGACATTGCTGTTTTATGATGTTGCACAACAATTGCAAAGTATCTATATATTATCATAATATTTCAAAACAGGAATATTAAGCTTGAAAACCATGCATGTCAGATGTCAACTATGAGTGGCAAAATTGTGTGTTGTAAAGCTGTATATAAGATGGGAGCATTTGTTTGCCTGTTGGGAACACAGCTTTTATAATTTTAATAGAAATATGACAATGTGTCTAATAGTCATATCTGATTTATCAAATAAATATTTATATGTCTAGATGCCTTCACATTACCCATAGTGCCTTAATGGTATTTTTAACTAATATCAACTACTTTCATGTGTCATTCTCAGTATGATGCTATCACACTCCAGTTTTGAATAATTAATGTAAATATGAAAAATAAATCATGTCTTTCTTAGCCATTTGCAAACAACTCCATCCCTACACATCTCACACTGACTGTTTTACTGTATATGCTAAGAAAACAATATCAGCTTTTAGAAGGTTCCTGGGTCCCTCATGCATGACTTAAACTTCATGAGATACTAGGATGAATATTAGAATATTGTTAATAGTACTGCAAGCAAATAATTATATCTGTGTCTGTGCTTGTCTTATCAAAATGTAGCTGGCATTATTTTTCTTCTAGAAACCACTGCTCGCATAGCGTCCTTTAGCATGATAGCATCCCACTCCAATAACGCCAGTATGTAAAATATTTCATATTTTTCATAACCTCCTACAAATACTGTTTATTAACTTAAGTCCTGCATACCCCACAGTGATGTTTTCTCAGAGGATACCTACCATACCTCTTTGCATGTAATTGCTACCTTGCATCCAAATCTCTGCCCTTTCATGTGATATTAGTGTCAGTCTTACAATTATATTATTATTAATAGAGTGTGCTTCAAATCATTATCATTTTGCTGTAATTCTCTTACCCAGTGTATTTACCATCATTTGTTTTCAAACACCCACTGCTTGCCCCAGCCACCCTCCAATAATGCAATATTGCACTCCATTTCTGATTTATTAATACAAATATGGGAGATATTTCATATTTTTATTACCTTTCCCAAATACTCCTTAGTAACTCAAGCCATGTACATCCCACTGTGATGTTTTAATGTCGACATCTATCATATCCTACTGGCTTGCAGGTTCCACCTTGCTTTCTAGTGTAAACATAATTTTCATGGCATATTAGTCTCAGTATTAGAATAATGTTAAAAGTAAAACTATGCACCTAAAATATGTAGTCCTCTTTCTATGTTTGTGTTATCTATATTTGTTTATCATATTTTCCATTCCATAACTGCACACTAGTGATATAAATCAGATAAATATAGAATTTGGCAGCCTAAAAATTGAAAAATTTATATATTTGCCGTGAATCTAATGGTAAACCAGAAATCACCAAAATGATCATTTATTAAATTTCTCAAAACAAACTTTGAACTATTTTGTTGAACTCATCCTGAAGTAATATCAGTGGCAGCTGATGACACTGAAGAAAGAGGGGGAGCTGCAGAAAAAAGCTAAATGGGTGAGGCTTAATGGAGGGGCTATATTATTGCAGGTTAATTACTGTTTGACACTGACTAAACAACTGCAGTCAGTTACTTTCATACAGAGACTGCTTCAGTACTCACTCAGAATAGCCACTTGATTGTGTTCACCTCAGATGTCAGATTGTAATCAAATAAAATTATAATAATCATAATATTAGCAGTAATAGTCATGGTAATAGATTTCATTGTGTTTCTCAAACTAGCCCTGACAAGCTGGATAATAGACTGTTAAACTGTAATCAAATGATAGCAGGAGTCAATAGGTTCCTATGCAGACTACTTCCTTACTCACCAACTGTAGTAACTTTATTAACTGTATATAACACAGGTGTTTGATTCTGATTAAACAAATTAATAAATAAATAAATAATGACCAGAACAATGCATTTCATCTTGCTACTATCAGTCACATGCTTTGCAATCTACTGCAACTCCTTCCACACAGATGTGTCCACTAAGTACGGACATTTTTACCATATTTACTTCAGATATAAAATAGTAAACAAATTAATGAATAGATGTATATATAATAGCTGCAATAATATATTTCAGACTCAAACAGCATACCCCATTACAACCTCTACATTCATGCATACATGTGCGCACATGCACACATACACACACACACACACACACACACACACACACACACACACACACACACACACACACACACACACACACACACACACACACTGTGCTCAAATGTCTGATTGGGAACAAATGAATGAATAAATACATAATAGTCACAATAATATATTTTGTCTCTTTGATGACAGATACATACAATGCAACACATTATAAATCCTATACTCTCCCCAACATAAACACAGACACTTAGGCACATAGACAAATAGACAGACCAACAGACAGACAGAAACACAAACACATGCATACACTAAAACAGATGTGCCTAACAATTGCAACTACTTTACTGAGGATGTACAAATGAATGAATGTGAGTGTGGTCAAATGAATGAACACATAAATAGCAACAATAATATATTTTGTTCATTGCAGAGTCATATAGTGCAATCAATTACAACTCCATAGATGCACACAATATCTGATTGTGATAAAATGAATGAACACATAAATAATAACCACAATAGTATAATTCAGCCTATTGCTGTCAGGTACACAGATCAGGACAGTATAACTCACAGCAACCCTCTGCAAATACACACCAGACACACATGTGTGCCCACCAACTGCAGCCACTTTGACTGTGTACCCCTTTGTATGTCTGTTGATGATCAAAGAATAGCCATAGCAATATATTTCAGTTCATTATTGTCAGATATACAAAGTGTAACCCTTTACAACATCCTGCCCCCCCACACATGTTGATCTAATGGATGAATGAATACATAATACTACAGTAATAGCCACTCAACTTCTTGCTGCAAATGTATACGGTGCAACCTAATATGATCTCCACACATATGCACTGACAAACACACAAACATGCATGTGTCCTATGGGTACATACACCTTACTATCTATACATCAGATGTCTGGTGTGATGGAATGATTGATAAATAAATTATTAATAGACACAGTAATATATTTTAGCATGCTGCTTTCAAACACATACAGTACAACCTATTACACCCCCAGCAAATATTATTATTAATAGGCACAGTAATATATTTCAGCATGCTGCTTTCAAACACATACAGTACAACCTATTACATCCCCCAGTAAATATTATGGGAGCAATGCATGAAAAATTCTGATTCTGTAGCTGAAAATGCCCTTTGGGTATAGATGAGTAAAACAGACACAAAGTAACTATGTATTGCTTATTTGAAATGTTGTTGTATATAATTCAGATTTTGAATCATGACTGAGCTGTAAAATAAAAACAAATGGCAGCCATTCACAAAAGCTTGAGTTTTGTTGAGCTCAGAAAAGAAATGCTTATTTCAGAGATCACATTTAGATATCAGTTAACATAATTCTATAGTAACAAACAGTCAAAGGAAGTTTGATGTAGTGACAAGTCAGTAAAGAAGCATTCTTGGCCATTACAATAGTGGTGACCCTCCATACAAAAACTTTCATAGGTTCTTTCAAAACTTACAGTAACATTTACTAAACCGCCTCCTCTAGTCAAAAGTACAGGGTTTGAATCCTTTCACCATTTACTTACTTTGTGATTTTGAGCAAGTTACTTAACCTGTGCTCCCAGGTCACTCCTGAAAATGGATACTTTGTCTAATGGGCTTCCTTGATTAAATACATACAATAATATTTAAAAAAAAATGTCCCTTTTTACCACCCCCCCATTATTTTTCATTTTGTGCAGACTTCTTGAAGTATTTTGGTCTGTTCCTTATGGCATAGATCTTTTCATTTTCTATGAATATTTGCATACTTTATAATACCATAAAAAAGATTTCACCCACCTTACCAGTCATTTTTTTTCCATTTTGATTAAGCTTTCTGCATTTTGCGTTATTGCAGTAAAGCATAGGTTGTTCCATCTAGCCCAATCTTCCAACTCCATTATTTTTAATCTCACTTTTACTGGGTGACATGTTGTCCTAGATGTTTAGCCTTCATTGTTTTCTTTCTTGAGTGAGTCTTTGTTGTTAGAATGATGGGACGGAACGTCTGCCATCACTGAAATGTTATTGTTATTAGATTTTATATAATCATCAGGTATGCCACTTGCTTTCAACATGCCTTTATGCATTCTGTTTATTTTTTCGACCATGGAGGCCTCCTTTGATTCTCCTTGAGTCTGGTGTCGCATTAACACATCCTGCACCATTGCCAGCTGGTTCATTTCAAAGACTCGTTTCTCTTCAGGCGGAAGCATTTTCTTGTATTGTTTAAGGGTCTTTTTTAGTTTTCTTGCTTGTAGATGACATGTATTTCAATATGCTACACAAGACAACACAGGCTTTGATTTTATACCAAGTTAAGGTTAATGTTAATGTTAATGTAAATGCTTCATGTGGAGGAAGCTTAGACCTCAGACCTCAGCTATCTTCTAAGCAGATAACATACCAGAAGTCCCTCATTCAGTTAGTACTGACAGTGCAGACATTTTTTTCTTTCTTTCATTCTTTCTTTTCTTTCTTCTGTGGAATGCCTTTTACTACCTGCAATGAGTGAATGGCAATAACCTGTGCTTTTTTGTTTATTGATTGCATTGTTAGTACAGAGATGTTTTGTTGCATGGTTATGGTGTGCTTTCCTAGGTTTCTGTGTGTGTGTGAGACTGTGTGTGTTGTGTAGGATGTTAGACTTCTATGGGGTCTCAGTACAGGAGGAATTGGGAATATACTTCTTCCCCACTATTGTGTGATCTTGAAGTTGGTATATATAGTTAGCAGGAGGTATGGAGGGTGCAGGGATCCTTGACCTCCTTGAAGAAGTTTTATATGTATATATATATATATATATATATATATATATATATATATATATATATATATATATATATATATATATATATATATGTGTGTGTGTGTGTGTTTTATTTATTTTTTGTGACTGCTGTGGGTCTCAGTAATTAGTGATTTGGTCTTTTATGATTTTGGTGATAAGTACTTTTGCAATGCCTTTGTCAGTCATGAGGTTGTACCTGTTGTAATTATTACAGCAATGATGATAAAAGCAAAGTAATAAAAGTAAACAAGACTTTTTGTGCAACAACATATATTTGTAAAGAAGGATGTGTGATCTGCAACATTGAATATGACTAATGTGCACAGAAATTCTCTGGCAGAGATTAATGTAGTCGGGCCAACATAGAAAGTAGCATAAATGCATGTGGTCAAATGAATAATACATTCAGTTTTACTAGTGGCAATGATTATTATATCATTAGTTTTAAAGGTGGTAATTCATGTAAAAACATTATCATTTGTTGCCTTAGAAAAAAGACTTATATAATGAGCATCCCAACAAAATAATGCCAGTTAAATTCAAAGACCACTGATTGCTGATATCTGTCATATATCTTGATAAATATTATTCTAAAGATTTTTGAGGATCTGTAACTTAAATGTACTATTAGCCTTAAAATAGGATAAAATCTCTTAATGACCTCCCAGATCTTGAAAACATTATTCTCATGTATTGTTACAAATCCAAAACAAATACAGAACCACTCCAGAAAGTATGAGGAGACCATTGCAATGCATCAATGAGAGGACTGTGGCAATGTACCAATTCTGTTTGTAGTAGAATTCCTTTGTCTTAACCCGTCTGGATGAATCTAAATTCCATGACTGACATGCAACTGTCTATTGCCCCTGCAAATTCTGTGAACCATTACAAACTGAAAAAAGGATGTTATTAACAATTAATTTTGGGTGGCAACTTTCATACAACAAAATAGAATTTGTAATATAAACTAGTCTTTAAACAGCCATCTTCCATTGTATACACTAATACGTCCCAAAAAAATCCTTGGACTATAAGTGATATCTAATGTTTTATTGTTCAAATAATCCATAAATACTTGTAAGTGTGAAACATCCCCATTTCATAATAGCCAACAGTCAACGACAAAATATTGCCATGTATTCATCCAAGTTAGAAACTAGTTCTCAGAATTATTGTAAATGATTTTCAGTTATACATAACCTGTGTACAAATCTGCATATATGGATGCAAATGTAGAATCTATCACAGTGCTTTGTAACTGCACTGATCTCCAAAACGCAAAACATTTTTTCAAGTATCATTTATAATAACTGTAAAAGAAAATCATTAAACTCCAGAATACAACTCAGAATTGAATAACCAATATTGTATACCTTCAGTGAAAGTACCAAGTAAAATGGAAGTCTAGAGAATTTCAATACCTATTTTGCACGCACACACACACACACACACACACACACACACACACACACACACACACACACACACAAATAAGTAGTGAGTTCCACCACCACTTGATCAACTAAGTCTAAAAAATTTTGTTCTAAACAAATTCAAAAAGCTCTCAAAACAATATTCTAAGTATTTAGAAAGTGTATCAGTCAAAGGTCCTCAACCAAAAACAATCGATCTCCCTGGTACCAGTCTAATAGATTTACAAATTGTAGGGAGGAGATACAAGTTCTGAGAATTAGGTTCTTTCAGAATCAACTGATATTTGATGTAAGAACTGATAAACCTTTGTTTACAGGCAATATGCAAGAATGGATCAGTCTCATTTTTAAAATTTAATATGGAGTCAAAATGTAGTTAGAGATGGAATTTTTTATCATTCAGTTTCTAATTGTAGCCTGTAAATAGTCATGTCTCCACAAAATAACAACATTCTCATTCTTATCTACCTAAATTATGACCAAGTCATCCATGTTACAAACAAAATGAAATATTTCTGTCTGTTTAGCAGTCAGATTTTGAGAAAAAAGTTCATAAAAAATATCCTTCTGTCTTAAATATAATTAATTTAGTAAGGATTTACTTTGATGGTAAATGGTTTGCTTCCCTTTGACCACAGTTAGGTAGAAGAAAAAGATTGTTCAAAGACAATAGATTGTTAGAATTGCTGCCTACTTGAGAGTGATCCACTCAGCAGAAAGAAAAAAAGATTTAGTTTTATTTTGATATCCAAGCAGTGATGGTTGTATTGTACAAAAAGCTCCCCAGTCCCCAGTAATGCAACATTTCTTGACTTATTTTGTTTTGGCTTGTTTATAACTGAACGTATCATTTTTAGCTAAGCATGTCATGGGTAAGGATAATGACATTCCAGACAGTTTGTCTCATTTACAGCTCTGGAGATTCGGGGTTCTGGGTCCTGAAGCACAGCAACTGCTTGCCATGGAGTTGGGAGTTGGCAGGGGGTTAGAAGTTGACATAATGATTAAGTTGCTTACCTTACAAACACAAGTTACAGCATTTAATTCTTACCTCTGGGGGAAATTGACTAAGCTTAAAATTGCCTGCAAGGGCAGCTAGTCTAGTACTTACCTATGAATTTATGAAAAACAGACTCGCATTCCATAAGCGTTATCACCAACTGGAAGCATGCAGCAGGGTTGTTAATGAAGGAATCATGTGGTCCCAGTTCACTGAAGTCTAAAGGGGTATCTGTAGGATTGAATTTTAAATAAATTTTAAATATGTTTTATTGGTTGAAAAGGACATGTGATTTGCTAACTGTTGAAAAGGAAGGTATTTAAATGTGCTGTGCTTTTTATCAAAGAGTTTTGATGAAGTTCCAGTGTGAATGAAAGCGCTAAACTCTGTGGAATATCAAACAATAAAAAAACTATTCGAACTGTTGGAATATTGGACTATTTGTTATTGGTTGCTGACAAGATTCTCTGCTTGGTTTTGGTCGTTCCTTAAACTGTTGTCATGGTTGGTCAGCGTTCATTTTATTAGTATCTGTGGGCAATTCAGAATTTTTCTAGTGGCAATTCCCAGGAGTACTAACAGCCTTCACTGCATTCACTGCTATGGTATTTAGTATATAGAGTGGGTGAGGGTGACACACGTCAGGCAATTAAGGTCTGTCCATTAGTGATCAACTTTAGCTTTATACTTTAATCACAAGATTTAGTTGACCTGGCAAAAAATTGGACTGTTAGAAGCTGGAGATTCTCAGCAATCACAGGGATCAGAGTCAGCTGCCAGGGAAGGATGTATTGCCACTGCTGCAGAAAGGGTTACATTTTACCCCAGACTAGAGACACCCATGTAGTCCTTGTGACATTATCCTTATTGATACATACTGGGGTGTTTTGGAATTAGTGAGCTACTTAGAAGTTTGCTTCAGGTTATTTTAAGAACATTAGTTTGGGGGGAACATCATACTATCCACTGAACAGGAAGTACTATAGATTAGTGCATGAAAGTCTTATCAGACTGGAAAAGGCACTCACATAGTTTTGGAGAAGGCCACTCTGCCCTTCTTCTGTCCCATACCTTGACTTATTACTCTTAGGGCTGTAAGTACAGAGGTGGGATCCTCAGTTTAAGGATTTTTTTTTGACAGAAAGTGAAAGGTTTTGTGGTTACAGTATTTTGAGTCCATTCTCTGTAAGACATTCCAACTTGAGGATGTTTCTCCAGTAAAGTTCATTCATTGAGAATAGGGTGGGTAATGGATTTGGCTATTGAGGCCACTCAGCAGAAGTCATAAAGAAGACCCGATGAGCCTCTAGGGCTTACTTAGATTTCATTTGATTAAAATGAATAATTTAAATTATACAGATCAGATTAGATTAACAAAGAAAATGTGTAAAAAGAAAGGAAACAAGGTTTTCCTTTTCATTGATTTAGTATGCTAATTGTGTTCTTTCTGTTTGCATGTCCGAAGACAGTTTCATTGGTGGGACATTCTCATAACTTATGAGCTTGGAAGAGGGTGCTTATCTATTTAATTTATTTATCGTTTGTTGTCAAGGTTAGTCCTACTAGACTGGGTCTTTGTTAGATAATCGAATGGCCAAATTGTCAAACATTATCTTGTTGACAGTGCAGCCACTCAAACCTCCAATCCCCGCTAATTATATATACCAACTCTGAGATCGCAGTCCAGTGGGGAAAACGACAAATTTCCTGATCCCCACTGCAACGCCATGTCAGTCAGAATGGTTCGATGGCCTGCATTGTCGATGGGATGATACATTGGACAATGTGGCCATTCGACAATCTGACATAGGCCCCCACTAGACTAGTAGGCTCTTTTTAGAAAGGCCTGAGGTGATATTTATACTACTGGGGGAAATTTTGCGAGGGCATCAGGAAACTTCCTTTACTCATTATTGTTTTGAGTGGGACCAATTTTGCAGGAGCACTTCCTGTTTCCATTCTAGGCACAGAGGTGGCCCAGAGAAACAAGGGGGCAGTTGATGAGAGAAAGGGATGATGGAGATGATATTAAGTAAAATCAGATGGTAAATAAACCAAACTTCACTTTAATTAAAAGAGACAATCCAGTAAAAATGCAGTAAATGCTTTCGTCTTCTAACAATAAGACTTCATCAGACTGAATTCAAACAGACTATCATTCCATTTAAATACTTAAACACTAAATCACATGACATTGCAGTTTTAATGTTTTAACCCCTTCCTTTTCAAATATGCTACAAAATTGTCTCTACTGTTCAAGTCTGGAGGATAGCATGCATTCAATTTGACCTGCCATGAGTATTCTAGCCATCCAAGTTCATCTTCTGCATTAAACATTGTTTCATAACAAGTGATGGCTCCCAATACAATAAATTTGAAATCCACCTTGCATTCACATATTTTATGTTTGCCTAAAGCATTAGTGTCATTGCCAGTCGCCACAGCTCTTTTGTGTTCGTACATCCTCTTATATAGTTCCCTGCATGTACGTCCTACATAAAATGCGCCACAAGACTTACAAATAAATCATTAATCATTATTGTTAGAAGACGAAAGCGCTTACTGGATTTTTACTTGAGTGTCTCTTTTAATTAAAGTGAAGTTTGGTTTATTTACCGAGTTTTATCTTATTAATTTCAGTTATTCGGTTTACATTATTTTTTTTTGTTGTGTTTGGTTTTGACATTTTTATTACGAGCCAAACTGCTTCAAGTTTCTTAGCAGTTCCAGCTGGGTGTACTTTACAATATGGCCCGAGTGGATCTTTAATGTTAAACCAAAAAGGTTTGATGTGTAGTGGAACATCTAGGAATGGAAATTTGCCCAAAAAGACAAATGAGTTATTATCGAACATTTTGGCCCCACCAGCGGATCCCTTTGCCACTTTAAATAATGTAGTGAGTCAAAAAATCATTTGTTTGATGCTACAGAAACATTTAAAGAATTTGAGAAAGATCTTGTTAAATTGAAACGCTGGCAGTGGGATGTTATTTATTTATTTATTTTTTGATGTTGTTTATTTTGATAGCTGCTTGCATGTCAAAAGGGTCCTGAAGGGATGTAGAATAACTAAAATGTCAAACGGCAATGATTTACCAAAAGAACTTATTGGCAAATGGGTTGAACTCAATCAGAAAGTGGGGTTACAATATGTAGAAATGTTGTCCGAGTTCAATAAGCAAAATATTGAACAACTCAATAATAAAATCAATACGAATTTTTTCTCACTCAAATACAATCTAACTGCAGACAATTCTGAAACCAAACTTGGTTTCATTCAGGATAAACTCATTAATGAAAATGAAGTTTTATCCAAACGTAAAATAAAAAAATTTCAGAGAGACCTCAGAGAATACGAGGAAGGTGTGGCTTACATTAGAGTGACAGCTGAGCATATAGAACCAAGGGATGAGGAGAGGTGTCCTGAAACCGGAAATTACATCATCGCGAATGTGAATGAGAAAGGAGGGCCGAGACGCTCGGAGCGCTTGGCACAATGAGGACAGTGAAATGATGTGAATGCTGTCTGTACACCTCCTTTGGACTCAGCTTTTGAAAATTTTCATAGAGGTCAGCAAACACAGAATGTACAGGTCTATCAGAAAGGGCCGAATGGCCACAGGACTTGGGTGGAAATAACAGCTTTAATATCTGTGAATTTCAACAAGTCGTTTAAAAAGAAGGCGTGGAAAAAGTGGAAGAAGTAATTTTTCCTTCAGGTACTGTTGATGTCTGCAGTTTTAAAATCATTAACTTGTCGTCCAAATTTTTGGATGCTACGACTTGTGGCATCTTGAGTAAAGGCTGGAATTTTGTTCCATCAAAAAGAGCCAATAAATGTGATGTAATTAATGATTTAAGAGATTTTACTAGGAAACTGAATTTCAAATTACTGTTTAAAAACAGTGATAGTATTGTTGGTAATGTGTTTAATAAACCCAGTATTTATAATCCTCCATTGAGAAGGGAATTGGAGATTTTTCTTAGTATGACCGAATTGCAAATTATTGAATTGTTGGACAATCAAAGTTCATTTAAATATCATAACATGACTGTCAATGAATGTAAGTTGTTTTATGACTTGGTAAATGATGATAAATTGCTAATTTGTAAAGCAGATAAGGGCAATGCATTAGTAATTATTGACAGAGATGTTTACGACAAAAAAATGTATCACATGTTGGCAGATGAGACCTTTTATGAAAAAGTGACTTTTATGAAAGTTAAGAAATCTTATGACTTCATAGATACTATAATAGAGGAATGGTACTACACTGGTAGGATAACAGAGGACATTAAAATATATATTTAGAATTTATCATCTAAATTTAGCAGGATTTTTGGTCTTGCTAAGATAGACAAGAATTTAGATGATCCACCTTTTAGACCCATTGTAGCCAGTGAGGGTACGAAAACAGAAGCTATTTCTTTTTTTTTTTGTGGACAAGCACTTGCTAAAGGTAGCAGTAAAATGATTTTCATACATTAAAGATACCTTTGATTTTATTAATAGTATAAAAGAAGTAGATGTTGATTCTGACATATTGGTCACCTTAGATATTAAGTCACTATATTCAGTCATTCCCAATGATGAGGGAATGGAATTAGTCAGGTTGGAAGCTTTTAGCTTCAGGACCTTTTTCAAACAACACGATCAGTCTACTAATGGAGATGTTGGACATTATTCTCAGTTATAATTACTTTAAGTTTAAGGAAGATATTTTCCATCAGAAAAATGGGGTGACAATGGGTGCGGTGATGACACCCAGTTATGCCAATACCTTTATGAATAGCTGGGAGAAAATGCATATTTTTGTTGATTCATTTAAAAATAATATTGTCTGTTACAAACGTTTTATTGATGATTTATTTATTGTATGGAGAGGGGGTATTGAGCCCCTCAAAGTTTTTATAACATACATCAATGGGGTTTGTACTTATTTAAAATTCTCATCAGTATGGGACAACAAGAGCATCTCATATTTGGATGTAATAGTCTATAAAGACGGGAAAGTTGTATACAAAAATTAACAAAAAGAATGTGCAGAATAATGTATATCTGCATTTTTCCAGCATGCATCCTAGGAACATGAAAGAAAATATTGTAAAGGGTCAGCTAATGAGGACACACCAACTAACAACCAATGATGTGGATTTTTCTATAGAAAGTTTAAATATGTGTCACAAATTTGTAGCTAGAGGTTATTTAAATAAATTAGTGAAGAGGAAATTTGATGAGATAAAAGAAGTTAGGAAAAATTCTAGAGTCCCCTCCAATAAAAATATTACTAGAGAATATAGGACTTCTATGCAACTTTCTAACAGTGTTGATTCAGAAGCTACCAAACAGATTATTAAAACCAATTGGAGAATATTGAAAAGTAATGAAGAAGTTTATAAAGTAGTGGGAGAAGGTCCAAATTTTGTTTACAAAAAAGGAAAATGCTTCAAGAACTATTTTTATAGTCAACTTAATGTAAGATCATCAAATATAGGTGGAAGTATGAAAAAATGTTTTGCATGTAATTTTTGTGACTTAATTTATGAAGGAATTAGTGAGATCATAATTAATAACTTTAAAATTAATATTAACAACACATACACATGCAAGTCAAAATATGTTGTGTATTTAATTATCTGTAAGTCTTGTGGGGCATTTTATGTAGGATGTACATGCAGGGAACTATATGAGGATGTACGAACACAAAAGAGCTGTGGTGACTGGCAATGACACTAAAGCTTTAGGCAAACATTGTAAAATGGGTGAATACAAGGTGGATTTCAAATTTATTGCATTGGGAACCATCACTGGTTATGAAACAATGTTTAATGCAGAAGATGAACTTGGATGGCTAGAATACTCATGGCAGGTCAAATTGAATGCATGCTATCCTCCAGGGTTGAACAGGAGAGATGATTTTGCAGCATATTTGAAAAGGAAGGGGTTAAAACATTAAAACTGCAATGTCATGTGATTTAGTGTTTAATTATTTAAAAGGAATGATAGTCTTTTTGAATTCAGTCTGATGAAGTCTTATTGTTAGAAGATGAAAGCGCTTACTGGATTTTTACTGGATTGTCTCTTTTAATTAAAGTGAAGTTTGGTTTATTTACCGAGTTTTATCTTATTAATTTCAGTTATTCGGTTTACGTTATTTTTTTTGTTAAAATCAGATGGTGGTTATGGAAAAAGGAGTGAGGGTCTGATAAGGATGAAAATTTAGTATGACTGTAAAAGAAATTATGAATACATGTAAATAGATTTGTATATCTATATATTTGTACATTTGTAAATATTTGCAAATATGTTGTAAATAAGAGTTCTTTTGTATATAAACAAAGGATCCCTACTCTTCTTGTTAGGTGCCATGGGATCTTTTACATCCACCTGAGCTAATATCAAGTCAAGCAGATGGGGCCTCAATTTAATATCTCATTTGAAGGACGACACACTCAGGAGTGTAACACCCCCGTTATGCTGCTCTGTACTGTCCACAATCCTTATAACCGGTGTGGGAATAGAACTCATAGCCTTCTATACTAATGGTAAGTATGCTACCATTTCTGCCACTGACACTATGATTGTGTTACAGAGGTGTGTTGGAGAACCATTATGGATTTCAGGCTTGTCGGGTAGGGTTTTGAAGAATAAGGTGGAAACAGCTGCTGGCAGTATTACAGCAATATACCAAAGACCAAGAACCAAAGCTTACAAAAAATTAAAATTCAAGGACCATAACCACTGAAAACACCAGCGAGCCAGAAAAATATTTTAAAATTTATTGAACAAACAGATTAAGCACTTTCATCGGTTTATAACCAAGACTTCATCAGAATCCAAAATCTCACCACATACTACCATACTTAATTAGTAATACACATCACATGACCACCTAGCTGCTGTTTTCAGTGGTTCCGGTCCTTGAATTTCAGCATTACAACAAGAGAGAAAGCAGCAGCAAACACCACAATTATACTAATTCATGAATGTGATTATGATACAGGTTTGATTGCAAAGGGACTAGCTCAATTAATGTTAAAAATATATATCATTTAAAGTCCGTAATGCTTGGTGTAACAATCATTGAGGAAGAATTATCTCCTGTTTGTTAATAGCATAGAACATTTAGAGAGAAGTGTGCAGGACATGTGTGTATGTTAAGAAAATTATGACTAGGGAGGCTGCATTTGTAAGGTAAATTGTTTTAACATGGAAGATAAAGCACCAGCTTGGTAAGGGGTGCATGAGGAAGTACAAGAGGTGCCACTGGATTTCTTTACTCTCTGCTTACGTTTTTTTTTTTTCTGCAGGAGCTTAAAAAGCATTAAAGAGTATCAAATGACAGGTTAAAAGAAAAAAAAGGCTGTTAGGAGTTATGAATGAGAGATGATGTGGATGGGGAAGTAGGGGAGAGGTAGAGAAAAACAGTCTGTAGTTCTAACAGAGTGTAGACTGGTAAACAGGTTTTTTGAGTGGGATGTAGGCTCCCACTCCAGGATTTCAGGGGGGGGGGTTGCCTCCTAAATAACAATGTTGAAGTTGTCATGTATAACTTGAAGTCATACTGGGGGGGTTGCCCCACCTACCTACTGGTTGTGGGCTGGTTGGACACCACTCAGACTCAGACATTTCAGCTGTCCCTGTTTTTGAGGAACATTCATATTTTAATTTAGGATGAATCCATTTTTGAAGGTATGGTCCTATTTTCATGCTTGATTTATGCTTTCACAAAACTTTTCTGAATCTTTGTTATCACAAGTGATTTTTGAGTCTGTCTAGTACACAGAAAATCACAAGTGACCAACATATTGGTGGCTACAATAATGTAAATGAAGTGTTTTACAACTCCCTTTTTCTGAAGCAAAATAAATGATCTTGTTTGGTTGTATTTTCTTTTACAGTTCATTGAAGTCTACATATTTTATATTGTCTCATTGATAATATGCTTATATTTTCCATAATTGTTGGCACTTTCTGCCTTTTAAACACATTTCTGAACAGTATCCCACATTCCTATTGGAAGCAGGAAGAGTTATATACTATTTGGTTTTCAGGGTTTTATGATCATTAGATGTACAGATTTTGAGTTGAATTTTACTATTTTTCAAAGGCTTGTCTTCCCGTTTTCATTTTCTGCAGGTTGAGATATATACACTCAAGAACTGACTTGATTTGATAGGCTGGTGGGCATTTCCATGATATGCTGCATGGTCATCTCTTTTACTAAAAGATGCATTCACTGAAAAGTTTGCTCCTTCAGTCCTACCATCCTAGAGAAAGGATTAAACTGATCAAAATTGTAGATGTCAGAGACAACTGGTGATAGTGTAGAACTGGTGGTAAATGTTGGCTTACAAGTCAGGTTACCTGGCAGTGGGAAATTATGTGATAGATTAAAATGATTAAAGTATGTTGGTCAGTTTGGCCAACTGACTGATGTTTGAAACATTTAAGGAAATTTTTCATTGTGCACTTATAATGGACTAATCTCCTTTAAGGGGATGAAATTTGTTTTATAATTACTTAATTGAGTAGGAGGTTCTGAGATTGATTTCTGCAAGGGGATTGGTCAAACGGAGTTTTTAAAGATCACAAGCAACCTGGAAGTTTTTAACTTTGAAAAAGTGCTCTATAAGGATGAAAGCACACAGTTCTTGTTTTATGTATCATTTTTTTAATAAACTGCTGAGTGGTTTGCATCTCCTCACTTTATTGTTTTTTGTACATTGGAATGTATTAATGAGAAAAATGCAATCATGATATAAGAGGTGAACAAAGTTGACGATAATCCTAATTGTGCTGTATAACTTGAGACCATTTTCAGTGTACCAGGTATGTGTTGGAGCTGTTTTGTATCAGTGAATGAGCAGATAACAGTGACCAGTTTGCAGTCATCAACCACACTGATCCCTGTGGTATTCCACTAATGATGCTTTTATGTTCAGAGGGGGTACCAGCAATTTTCACAACCTGGAATCTACTGGAGAGCCAATTTGCAATCCAACAGATAACACTGGGGCTTACATTAAGTTTGTCTAATTTTTTAACAATACCAGCAATGAGATAACAGTGAAAGTCTTGGCCAGATCATGATAAACGGTATGCATTGAGTGACCATTGTTTTCAGCCTCTGTAACCTTTTCAAAGAAGTTTACTTGGTTCAGGGGACAGGATTTGCCCTTCACAAAGCCAAACTGATTGGGCATTAGCTCTGTTAAGTTATCTGTATTTGAATAAATGAGTTCTGCTATGATATATTCCATGACTTTTCATATAAGACTGGTGAGGCTGATGGGCCTCTTATTGCCTCAATCTATAGAGGGGCTAATCATTAGCAGGGTGTTACAGTGGCTGTTCTCCATGCATCAGGCAGTAATCCTGTGGATAGGCTGAGGTTTAAAGTTTATGTAGCTGTTCAGATAGTACATAGTTTACATCGATGAGAATGTAGCCTGGAATGTTTAATGTAATATTTAAGAATATAAAATTTAATTTGTAGATGTTGCCCTTATTGGACAAGTAGGTAAATTTGTTAAAACTGTGTTATAAAGAAAAATGGGCATTCAGAATATGTCATTACATGCTACCACATGACATCCTCCCCATCTTGTACCAGCCCTTGCATATGGCAAATTCCTTAGGGCAAGACGGTTATGTGGTGATAGAGTGGATTTTTTTAGATGAGGCTAACAAGATTGTTAAAAAGTTTTTAAGTAAAGGTTATGACTGAGAAGTTGTAAAAGATGCTTGTAATGAAGTAAACATAAGCTTTATCTGAAGGAATAAATTGGGATGAAGATGTAAATGATAATGGCAAGAGAAGGTTAAGGCAAAGGTACATGTGGGGATGTTTGTTATTTTGTGGTAGAATATGTGGCATTAACAAATCAAATAGTAAAAATTATTTAAGATGGGTGCCAATTTTTGAGCACTGATATAAAATTAGGTAGAATGTTTTCTAGCAGGTTAAGTGAGTTGTTGTTGTTGTTTGTCTTTCGGCTTTTCCCGGTAAGGGGTCGCCACAGCAAAACTCCGGTCCGCTAATGATTGGCAGTAGATTTTTATGAAACGCCGAGGTGCCAGCTCGACGCTCAACCTTCAACGAAGGCACGCCCATTTACGCAAGCATGTCTTTCGAATGCTACCCAACCACGGGGAGGACATGCAGACTCCACACAGAAGGCACTCCCAAGCCCAACTGAGAATCGAATGGGAGAACCTCTTGCTGTGAGGTAACAACGCTATTGCTGTACCACCGCGTTAAGTGAGTAAGGGGTAAAAATCTGATCCGAAGGATTATTTAATGAAAAACAAGTCATTTTATTTATAGAAACTGCTCTGTGTGCCCATTTATACAGAAATTGATCATATCAATGGGAAGAAAGTGGATGTTAAAAGTAGATATAGAAGCACTTAAGAATGAGTAGTGTATACTATTAGATGTTTCTGTAATTTGTTTTATGTAGCAGAAACAAAAAGAAAGTTTATGGTAAGGATACAAGAACATTTTGGACATGTTAGGAATAAAAGACTGGAGAGTCCTATAGAAATGCATGTATAGAAAAAAACATAACGGTGATGTTCAGGATTTAAACATTTCTATTTTAGAGCAGGTTTTAAGTAGGGAGGATAAAAAGATAAAACAATATTTATTAAAAAAAGAAAACATTGTTTATTTTGACGTTTGATACTCTTAAATCTAAAGGAATAAATAATGAATGTTTTAAAAGTTGCATTTTATTGGCTAATTGATTGATTGATGTATGTTGTGTGATTTTTTTGTTGTTATTTATATGTGTTTTTAGTTTAAGAAAGGTTTTTACTTGATGAAGGTGCTAAATAATTGTTTGCTAGAGTAATGGAATAAAACAGTACGGACTGATATTTGTCATTATTATCATTGTCATTTCTTGTTTTGAGAGGTATACGTTGCTTCGTCTCATGGAAGCATCGCTTTTAGTCTTTCACAAGGATTTTAAGGCTTGTTCCAAGGTGATTTCAGGGGAATTTAAATGTACAGGGATACTGGGGGCAACAGTGTGAGTAGGTAGGGTAAAGTTATCACTAAGTATGTCTGCTAATATATTGGCTGTATCCTTGTGACTGGAATATGTGATATCATTATAGATGAGCTCAGTTCACTGTTGGACATTATTCCTTAATTTCCTAACTTAACTGAAGAAAGATTTGTAGTTTGGTATCACTAGTAACCTTAAACTCGTACTCTGCTTTACATTTTCTAGTATTACTTTAAGTTCCTGCAGATTTCAGTATGGTCCTGAGATAAGGAGATGGCTATTTCTTACAACTTTGTAATCATTTTTTTAATCAATTTCTTTTATTATACAATTTATTAATATAGCAGTTCCAAACACTTAGTGACACGACTAAGAATAGAATTGCCTCCCACCTTCTGCGCAGCAAGTTTTTCACCAATCAACTCAGAATATGGGAGTACGACAGCTGCCCAGCATGAAACTCAACAAAGCAGAATTCCCTGAATTAATTTTATCACTTCTTTTGGATATTCAAAATACCACCATCTAACTATCATCTCTCTCTAAGTGCTATGATTTATTTCTTCCTGTCCACACCCACTTCTACCTACATAACACCATCCCCTAGTTTCCAGTTTCCTACTCGACTATCATCCTTCCTCCCACCTAGCTTTGTCTCCTTTTCAACAAAACATACAACACTATGTATCTTTCTTTTCTTTACCACAGAATGTCCTCCCCATTTTGTCCTAACTCCCTACATTTCGTCTTCCTGCTAACACCCATTACTGTCCCTCTAAACAATACCTGCTATATCATTCAGTTTGTGAATCACTCCCCACTCGTACTTTCATTTCTGCTTAATGCTACTGTTATCTTCTCTTCATTCAAAGTAAAGCAGCCGTACATATAGTCCACCTTTCTTCCTCTACCATATCTTAGCACACTTATCATTCCAACTAACTAATTTACTAACACCCCCTCTTTCCTTCTGTAAAAGAAATGCACCAGCCATTCAATCTCTCTCATATGCCATATGCAGATGTATCACACTCTCTCCCCAAGAAATGAACACTGCAGAATCATTGAAAGAGCTAACTGGCTACCTGTGAAACAATGTGCTGATTTTCTACTCATGTCGCAAGTATTTAAACTTATCAGGAATGAGACTCTACCCCCACTAGCATGCAGACTATTCAAGATGCACCAACATACAATCTTAGAAATCTTCATCCATCAAGTCCTTTTCTCCAGACTCGTCTTCGCTGCACAAGCCATGCTTTCTTACTCCTTGCTTCCAAACTGTGGACGTTTCTTCCTTTCTTTTCTTAAAGATCATTCCTCTTACTCCATTTTCCAATTAGGAAAAAAAACACATTTCAAGGCACTAGGCAACTGCTATCTCTCTTGGTCATATAACTTAACAATTCTTCCCCTTACATACCTTGACCTAACTCTAGTTTTCACTGTGATTTTTTTCAGCATGCTGATTCTAATTTCCACTCTGTATGTAATCCATGTATGTATTGTATTTATATCCTCAAGCCAGCTCTGTCACTTTCTATATAATGTATGTATATACTACATTTTGTCATTCACTCTGTATATAATGCATGCATGTATTGTGTTTTTCAGTGACTCTGTATATAATGTCACTTATCTGTTGCCTTTATACCTACAAACCAACTTTGATATTTCATTTGTATATAATATATATACATATTGCATTTGTCATTTGTCAAACAGAGTGAATGACAAATCAATATATGTATATATTGCATTTGTCATTCATTCTACATATGTCATATATACCTTGTGTTTATCCTGGATTGAGGTCAAATGGGTCAGTGCACTACCCCAATTAACAAATTCAAAATAAAATAAAATAAAATAAAATAAATAAATAAATAATAACATTTTGAATATGCATTATTTGTGTGTGTTGTGGGGGGGGGGGGGGTGAAGTCACCAGGTAGAGATTTACCCAAGTCTTACAACTTTTGATAACCAAAATTACTGCATTGTATTTTGGTCAGCCTTTGAGAGACCAATGTCACTATAATATTTGTCGTCCATTGATGCTGTCTTTGTAGCCTACTAGAGTAGTTTATATTTCTTGTTATAAATATAGAAAATTATTTCATCTCCTCTGTCTACCTGGTGTTAATAATCTTTATCCTCACCATTTGGATCATCTTTCTACATTTTCTGATATATATAAAAATATATATTTTTCCATTTTAATATGCTGTTTCACCCTTACCTGTCTTTGGCTGTTTAGTCTAATTCAGTAACTTCAGTGGATTCTGTTTATGTCAGGTGCTGCATCACTTTGCATGTCTGGCATCCTGAACACCAGAAATATTTGCTATAGTCCTCAGCCTCCTTATTTTGACAACGGTTCAGCAGTTTCCCTGCTACTGCTTTCCCCCTGTGTCGTATTACATAACCCTGTATGCTCCAATAGTTCAATTTTTTGAGTCATGTAATCTATGACTTGTATGTTTTGTCACAGATTAGATAAACACCTTTGTTTACCTGTCAGTGTTTTCTATACTTCTTAAAGTCTTCTATCTAAACCAAATTTGTCTGACACTGTAAAGATTTTCCATATTTTTATGTTAAGTATAAAGAGCAAAGAACAGTGATTGACCTGTTCCAGTGCAAACCCACAGGCTCTGTATCATCCTAGCACTGGGGTTCACTGCTCAGTTGGATAACAAAGCTGAAAGGGTACATTTTATGATAGGAACAGGTATAAAAATAAACAGATCTTGCTCACCGTTGTTTATTTATTTGCAGGTATGGTTAACATCTCTGTTTCAGGAAATGAATTTTCACCCTTTCCTTTTTGTTTTGATTGACTGATGCATAGTGATATCTTGTATCTCTAGATTTTTTTTTGTTTACTAAAACATATCTGGACTTGAGAGTAGTTATCTCAGCATTCCCACTTATATGTTTGATAAATATATGCTTTAATTAATGAGTACAAGTGTTCAGGAGCTGCAATTTTAAACAAAAATGTACAGTAAATTCCTTGTATATGAGCAAAGATTAACTACGACTGCTTAGATAACTTACACATAACTGTTAATATTATACATATCAAGTATGTGTGTACCCCTACACTTATGTGCATCTGTGTGTGTGTGTGCCTGCGTACCTGTGTGTGTCTTTGTGTGTTTATGTATATGTATGCGTTTGTATATGTTTCATTACTGAGGGAGATGGGTGCCAAATAAAATTCTTCACTCCCTGTACTTCAAGGAACAGGAAAGAATTATGATATTATCAGTAACATGTGGTATCCCCATAATATCCTTTCTCACTAACACAATCAGCAGACAATAGCTGAATCCAGGTTCACATGAGATACAGTATACCTAGCAGCAATGCAAAAGATTAATGGCTCTAGATCACCTTTTTGGCTATGTTACATAAATCAGCTGTACTTTTTACTTTGCTTATTTCTGGCTTCTTTAGATGGAGGGATAGGTATTATGACTACATTAGCATCATGTTTATACATATATTACCCCGTGTAAGTGAGATGCTTAGCTCCCTGGAAAGGAGGAGCTAGAGATTGATAGCAAGGCAATACCTCATCCATGCTTGGCAAGTAACGAGCTGCACTGCAGTTACCATCTAGCGTGCACAGAAGTCTGTGCTGCTAACAGCTTTGCTAGAGTAAAGAAAAATGAAATGAAAATACTCCATTACCAATCATATTGCAGATTTCTACTTGAACATCTCCTGGCAAAGAGCACAAAGAAAATAACCTGTTAGTCAGGAAAACCCCACCTACAATAACATTACTGGCAAAGTAATACTTTCATGACTGAATTGTAGGTGGGGTTTCACTCATCAAATGACAATTTTCTCATGTTTGGAAAGCCATATGAGTAATTTTTTAAAAATATATTTTTACTATTTTGACGAATGGGGTTGCTTTGATGTGTATGTGCTAAATCTTTCAATGCATGATGTTACTGGATGTATCTATCTATTGACAATGAACTCCTTTACCTGTTTCACAAAACTGAAGCCATTGGACTCGACCAATATCCCTCTGGCTTCTCTTTATGTATAGTTAATGATAGACTTTAATGTTCTTATAAAAAGTTATGAAAATGATGTTGATATGAGAGAGTCAAGCATAAGGTTCTCACTGTACAGTTTTAGTGTTTGCTTTATATGTTGTCATTATATGTTGTGTGAGAAGAATGGTTTTCTTATTTTTGATTCCAACCTACTCAAACTGTGTTTTAGTCATTTGCCACTTCCAACAACCATTTTCTGTCATAACAAAAACATTTCCTGTCATAAGACAGGAAAAACATTCAAAATTTTAAGGCATACTGCCATATAACCTGTTTTGCTTTCTTATTAACAGCTTAGCATTTGATCAGAAACTGAAGCTTGTTATTATTTGAGTTGCCATATGTCTGTAATTCTAAATGGAATATTAACATATTATGTGTTATTTATTATAGAAGGGCAATATATCACAGATATTTAAACTAGAATGTCTAATAAGCTTCATTCTGAAGCACTATGTTTGATTCCCTTCTTAGCTACGGCTTGCATTTTCTATGAATTTGGGAGAGTCACATAACCAGATCAGTGACTCTGGTCTTCTCCCAACTTTTTTTCAGCAGCTTAATTAACACATACACAAACACTGCAAACAACGAAAACCAAATAATTAGATTACCTTTACCTATCATTCATTATGGCTATAAAAAGCTGGTCATGATAAAAATAATCACATATTTTCAGTTTCTTTCAGGTATCTCTCATGAAGACTCCAAAACACACCATTGTATTCTGTAATGGGTTAGACTATCAGGGGACTAAAGGAGTACAGGTCTGTTCATCAAATGACTTGTTCATTAGGATTGGCTGGAGTGCAGAATATTGTTTTCTGACTTTGTAAAGGGTAGATGCGTTGTTGTCTACCATGGTCTTCAGATCTTTAATGATGGTGTCATTTTTTATTATTTGGCTTTTGATTTTGTAGCATAATCTATAATTAATGACATTAAAGGGATGTGATTACTGAAGCCCCATGCACAAATTATTATAGACCATCTTGGTGAATATATGAATCATTATTGAAGCATTTGTGTTATCCTGTTTGAAAACATCCTTAGATGTGTTCATCCAGAGCCTGTGTTTAGCTTTTATATCTGAAAAGAATATCCTGAAACTAAGTGGTCTTGAATTAGAGTCCTATGGGCTAGGCTTTCCCTAGGAAAAAATTTGGTTTTCTGCTGCTTCGATATTTTCAGCTTTCACTGAATAGGAGTCGATATTAGAACATTCAAAGTTCTGAAACTTCGATGTTCTAATATAGACACATTTGTTTTCAGAGGTTTCCCTTTTCTTCATGGTGACTTGAGTTGGTGTATATAAGTTTGGGGAATGGGTAGCTCGTCTTCATGTGTAGGGTACAGGGACCTTGTCCCTTGGAAAAAAAAATGTTATGTTTTTTATTGTGTTGAATTCTTGACTAGTTCTATGCAGAGATTTCATTCTTGCCAAGTTGTAACTTGACAAGTCATAGTTGAAACAAAAGTTAAATATGAGCTGTTTTTTGTACTATTGAAGTAAAAAGAGTTCATGCAATGAAATATGAAAATGTTTCAAAAACACTCAGAAAATATTACAGTTGAGAACTTTGAATGTAAATGCTGAGAATTATTAAGCAAACTTTTGAATTTTAAATAGATACAGTTGCAACAGTTGCAGAATGCAATATTTTGATTTTGAAACATTGGGACTTCAGGACACAAAAAGCCCCCCAAAAAACAAAAACAGTTGTTAACACACTCAGACCACCAAGTAAAGCCAATAGGTCAGGAGCAACTGTGCTACCAGAAAAAAAAATTAACCTTCTGTTTCAAATCATGCGATTTAAATAAATTATTTCTCTTAATATTTTCTCATTTAGCTTGTGAGAAATATGAATTATAAAATAAATGTGAAGATTGAAAGCAGGGACTGTGTGTGTGTGTGTGTGTGTGTGTGTGTGTGTGTGTGTGTGTGTGTGTGTGTGTGTAGCAACAGTCACACAGCTCAAGAGTTATACTGAATACTGTAAAGAAGTAGTAAAATGATATCCTTCTCAACCATGCTGCTTTATTTGCAGGCTTCAGAAGTTTGCTAGGAGAATACCATATAGGCTCATATGTTCATGGGTCAGTACTAGGCTAGCTGTCCTTGTCGGCCATTTTAAGCCTAGCCAGTTTCCATTTTTGTGCTTGAATGAACCTATCTCATTTAGTTATAGACTGGCCTTACCCATCCCATGGTCAATAATTATATATTACCCCAGTGATATACTGGGATCATACCATAGATAATTTGAGGGGGGCCATGCATGGGGTAAAGCATTTAGGGACTGCCTCTGTCCATTAGTAGTATAGGGGCAGTCCTGTGGTAAATTTTCTGTTTCCTGTCCATAGATCTAAATTTCTCTTGGAAATGGACAGGGAGGACCTTTGTTTTATATGGTTGGGGAGTCTGTTCCACAGCAGCGGTATCCTCTTCAAAATATACTTGACCCTCTCAAACTGTTCTGTTGATGTTGCAGAAGAGGTTTAGATCCCTAGACTGAGTATTTGTGATCCCATTTGACTTGCTGATGTGCAGTAAATCTATCAGTAATGGGTCAGAGGATGCCTTGTATGCTAGTCACAGGTCACCTGTTAGCAATCTGTAGGATACTGAGTATAGTGACAGGGCTTTGAGATGGTCCATGGACCACATATTGTTTAGGCCTTATATCCATTTATTAAGGTATCTCTGTGGGCCTTTAAGTTGTTGCATGTGTCTGGACAGATACATGCCAAAGGGGACATTATATTCAATGATTGGGCTAATGAGGGCTGAGTACAGGGGGGGGGGGGGCAATGACATTCCTAGATCTAGACACAATCCCTTTGTTTATAAGCCATGCAATACAGATCAACTTTCTTACCACAACAGACACACGTTGGTTAAAAGTTTGTTCAATGTCCACATGTGTTTCCAAATCCTGAGCAAGTGAGTCAGCTCTTGGGGTGTACTGTCAATGTGGCAGTTTCCTTGGGTGGATGATTTTCCAAACAATACAATAGTGCATGTTTTGGCATTTAGCTTCAGACCATGATTTTGACACTGGTTATTTATTTGAAACAAACCTTCCTATAGGATGGTTATGTCATTTGAGGATTCAATGACTGCTTCTAGCTTGAATTAATTTGCAAACATAGTCAGCCAGAGCCCTTTGCTATTGGCGTTTAATTTAGAAAAGTATATGCCAAACAGGAGAGCTCCTAGCTGGGGGTTCCAACTATGACTGGTCTCTTTGTGGAGGGAACCTCTCCTGTTTTGATTATCTGTGTCCTATATGTGAGCCAGCTGGCAATCCAGTGGGTGACATTGGGATTTATTCCCAGTTTTTTTAGCTTTTCTACTATGCCTGAGAGTGCCAGGTCAGGGTATGTGTACTGTTTTGCCTTCATCCATTGCTTTGGTGACCTTTTCAAAAAAATCCACCAGGCCAAGCATGACTTGCCCTTGACAAATCCAAACTGAGACTGGTCCAGGGTTGGAGGTTTCTTCTGTCCTGATTGATTAATTGCATGATAAGCCTTTCCATGGCTTTGCATATGAAATTGGTCAGACATATGGGCTTGTAATTGCCTAGATCTGTGGGAGGTCCTACCTTATGCAGTGGAATGACTGTAGCTGTTCTCCATTAACTTGGTACAAAACCTGTATGGAAGCTGAGATTAAACAGTGTTGTTACGAATATGGACAAATGATGCTTCATGCAGTTTAAAATGCATCCAAGAAATTTTTCAGGACCCAACAATGCAGTATTTTTAACTTTTGATAGCAAATTTAGGATTTGGTTTTGTGTGATAGCTGGAGGTGAGCCAGTTTCACGTATATCTTGTGGGACAGATGGAGGAGAGAGAGGTGTAACTTTAGAGCTAAATTTACCAGTCAGCAGATTAGCTATATCTTCAGCCTCAGGGTAGGTAACATTGTTCACAACCAGCTCAGCGCATTGCTACATTGTACTTTTGAGATTACAAACATAACTAAAAAATGACAAGTGATTGTCTTTGGCTTGGGTAGCTATTTTAGCCTCAGATTTGGCTTCGATGGATTTTATTACTGTTTCATTTATAATTTTAATTTATTTATATAAATAAATTCTCATGCTAAACCAGTAATACAAGCTGCAGAGAAAGTCCTACTGTCGCTATGATGTACAACTGAGCAGGACAGCATAATTTTAAGTTAAATAAGAGCAAATGTGAAATAAGTGTGACATATCTGAAACGCTCAGGGCATAGTCTAACACCAAAGAGATCAAAGGTTAATACAGAAAAAGTGAGAGAAATTATTGAAATGCCAGGCCCAGAAAACAAACAAACAAAAATTATAGAGGCTTCTGGGAATTCTACAGTATGTTGCAACATTTGTAACTGATATATCTGAGATAACTATGATTCTGAGAAAACTGTTAGAGAAAAAGTTAATCTTTGAATAAAGGTGTGAATCCCAAAATAGTTTTTTAATTGTCAAACTACTTACAAATGCACCCGCACTAGACTGCTATGATGTGACTAAACCAATTGTTTTGCAAGTAGATTCCTGTTTGAACAGCATAGGCACTGTTATTCTGTGGGAGACTAGATCAGATTTCTGTGGGTTAAGACCATTTACAGACACAGAAAAGAGACATGTATATCAAAAAGGAACCATTAGAAATAATGTTTGGGTGAGAGAAGTACTGTGAACACATCAATATTAGGGAAGATCAGGCATTTACTGACCACAAACCCTTTCAAACATATTTTGAAGCTCTTTATGGATGGCATCTCCATGATGACAGAAGCTGTTTCTTAATTTATTCAAGCATGAGTGGAAGTTTAGATTGGACAGAAATAATCTCGAAAACAACAACCAATGATGCTGAAGAAATGATTAATACTAACGAGAGGTTGACCTGGGCAAAAATCATCAGAAAGGAAAGAAAGTCAGCATTACGTTTCTTTCAGAGAAGACATATGTTGTGCCTAAGGTTTAAAGGAAAACTCCACCCTCATATGCAGTTTAACTCACCCCTTAGGGGGTTTTGTTTTCCTATAATATGATACAAGTATAGTTTAGTTACCAAATGTCAACCATTACTTCAGAAAACTTTCATTTCCTTGCCATGGAATCAAAGGAAGGGAATGCCAACCAATCTTTGTTTAAGATTAGATGCTCTCAGACTTTTCCATAGGAATTTGATTTCACCTACATTATATACTAAACACACAGGAATCTGTATTTTTTCATTTCAGTTACTGATTAACAATTACACACAATATGCTCTCAGTCTTGGTAATACTGTCCTTGTCCTAGAAAGGAAGAGGAGCAGTATTTGTGCATTTAACGGACAGATTTTATTTTATTTTTTTGCATAGGGATCCACGTATTGAATATATTTTCTGTAAATGCAACATGCTTATAAACAGTGTTTTAGTTTTATACAGAGGTCAGAGAATAACTACTGATTTGTCATGTTCAAGGATTATGGTCTTGATGACTTATTACTATACTGGAGTGTAACAAATCAAGGGTTTGTAATATGGCAAAATTAGGAAAATGAAATGCACAAAGGCATTTGTGTCTCAGTACTTTAAAAAACTCTCATGACAACACAAGTTTAAAAACAGATGGGTGTACCTGCTTTGCACTTTGAAACATTGTAAGGATAGAGTTCATAGGTTCATAGGTTCATAGGTTCATACTAGGCTATCTGCCCAAGGGCATTTATAAGCCTAGCCCAGAGTTTTGTGGCTTTCGCCACCCCTTTAGTTTGGAGGATACTCTGCCCATTATTTTGCTGTGCCTCTGTCAAGCAGTGACACTGAGATAATCCCTGGGGTATATCTGCGATCTCCCATCCATTGGTCAAGATTTCTCTTGAACAAAGCCAGCGAGGTGCTCTGCCTCACATGTACTGGGATTTTGTTCCACAGCATAGGGAGTCTCTGGGTGATGAATCTGTCCCTCCAGCACGTCCTATTAATAACTGTGTCAAGGTTTAAGTCTCCCGCCCTTGTAGTTCTGAGGGATCTAGATTTTTTGAGGTGAAGCATGTTCATCAATTCTGGGCTGGACATGGCCTTGTATGTCAGGCACAGGTCACCTCTGAGCAGACGGTAAGCGACTGAATAGAGCTGGAGTTCCTTCAGTCGGGCAGCATAGGACATATTTTTGAGACCCTTTATCCTTTTGGTGAGGAACTTTTTTTTTTCTTTCGGCTGTTCCCATTAGGGGTTGAATTAACTAAGGATATAAAAGTAAAATACTTTTGAACAAATACAGTGGAATTCTGCAGCATTCAGGATGAAAGATACACATCTTCTAACTACAAATACTACTGAAAAGCATGTGTGCATGTTTCTTACATGTTTTGCCATTTACAGCTCTTTATTTATAGTGATATCTTTGATAGCTCTTAAAGTGTGTGTGTGTGTGTGTGTGTGTGTGTGTGTGTGTGTGTGTGTGTGTGTGTGTGTGTGTGTGTGGAGGGGGTGGGTATATTGGCACTACTTGAAAGACTACAAATTGGCAGGCTCAGAATAACAAAACAGTTCAGCTATGTTATTTTGCTCAGCATTGACAACTACTGTGAATAGGTTAGAACATTTCAGAGAACAAAACAATTCAGGCAAAAAAAAGAATATAGTCAGATTTCAGAGGCAGTTTACACAAGAGTTTAAAATGGCATTCTGTGGAACTGCCCCCACCCCAAACTTATATATAACTACTCAAAGATTGCCATACCTTGAGAAAGGGAAATGTTCTGACAAATGGCAATGTCAGATGTGATATTTGTAAGTCCATATTTTTCTGTCATTTAATCTCCTCATTCCAGGACTCGGCCTTGTTTATCTCAACATTTCAAATGGTTACCATTAAAAACACTTCATGTCCTCATGTCTTGCATAACTTATATAAAGGATGACTTAAAATAGATTCTAGCAATCAGAGCGCAAAGCCCTCTCATTATCACATTAGTATGGCAGACCCCATAACAGCCATTGTGTGGTAAAACATTAAAATATAATAGCAAGCACTTAGTGTGATTTTAGTGCATTAAAATATAGGAGAATACAAGGATACAAAAAAAATGAGTTTTAAGGTGAAGTCTTCTTTAAGTTTCAAGGCTGATGAAGTAAGTATTTATTTATTTATCTATTAATTTCATGTTGTCATGAAAGTTTTTTTCATTAGTCTGAATGGGCAGAAAGCTATCACTTTTCAGAAGAAGCTCAGGGAGAAAAGTTACAGAAGAATCCCAACATTACAAAAAGAACATAGCAAACAGTGATATACAAGTAATCAATAAATATGCAGCATTTAAATAGAGCATCATTAATTAATAGCACCATCATGTAATGAGCTATGAAACTTTTTCAGGGATAAAAGGTCCAAAAAACATTACATAAAGAACATAGTAAACAGAAGTATATAAGTAATCAACAGTGGTATACAAGTAGTCAACAAGTATGCAACATTTAATCAGACTATATTAATGAATAGCAACAACTAAAGGGATATGAAACATATTTGGAAATTAACTTGGCAGAAAGAAAAAAAAAGTGGAAATGAAAGATTAGTAGTAAGAGGTGAGAACTGGACCAAGTAAATGAGAAAAAAAAGATTTGAAGGGATACATGAGTCATACCTGGCAGAAGAAAAGTACAAGAGATATACTGCATTGACCAGAAATGTCTAAAATGTCTATAGAACAAGCAGCAGAAACTTGTGCCAGGTGCAATACATACCATAACAGGAACCCGGAAAATGAGATGTTAACTGTGTACCATGATATTTAGTAGCAAAGAGCAGCTTTGCTCATGGATTTTGTTTTAGTTCAGAGAAGCCATGTATTTTATATCTGTGGATTATTATTCCAATCTCATTGAAATGCCATAGAGCGGAATGAGTACAGATGTATTTTAATTCAGAAACGCTATGTATCTTAGAGATGCACATTATTATTCCAAGATCGCTGAAATAATAAAAATGACATGCAGATATATGACATCCAGTTTATACTGTAGACAGTTAAATGAAATGTAAACAGGGTCATGAGGACTGCATATTTGGAATGTAGGAATACTCCATTGCAGGGAACCATTCAACTATTAATGAATAGAAAACTAAAAAGCAAATTTCCTACTTCATCTGAAATTTTAGTTTTTTATGAAAATCAATACACAGTAAAGGAAAGTCTGGAAATAAATCAGCAGAAACAGAAATACTATCATGATAGAAGCCGTAGAAAGATACCAGATTTACAAGGCAAGGTCAGAATGCAATCCTGTGGTAAAGTTTGCAGCGTGAACCAGGCTTATGTTATTCATGGGGAAGATGTGAAGCTATATGTGAAGAATCACAGACAATATATTGAAGTCCTGGGAAGATGAATTTTTCCAACTACAGCTGTCAAAGGAAAGTAGTCTGTGAGAACTATAACAGCCAAGGGCTGTAGACAGAGGCTTCTGTTGTTATGTCAGATTTTTTTTTTTATCCTGTGTATTATTTCTTTTGTTTTCCTTAGTTTGAAGAGGTCTAAAATGCACTGAAAGAATTGATTTTCTTCTTCAGTACTTGTATTCCTTGGAGAAAGTGATGAAGTCTATCAGGTACAAAATATTGTGACTGGTTTCTCATTTCACTTCAATCTGAGAAGCACTGAATCCCTACTTAAGGCATCACTCCTTTACCTACTGAATGAATGCTAACATTTGTTTCTTTATGTTCATTGTCATATGAGGGGATGGGAGGATTTGCTATGCAGGTGTGTTTTCCCATGCTTGCTAGAATGTTCTGCAATCTGGTATATTTTGTTGCATATCCAAGAAGGAAAAACTTTAAAAGATTGTTCAATCCAATGAGAACAATGGTTGTGTCATAGTAACTCTTGCTCCTTTTTAACTAAGTGGAGATGTCACAAACTGTGGTCCCATTAAAAAAATGACATTATCAGAAAGCTCTTAACAAGTCCAATGAGATATGAGGCTACTTTACACATAATGGAGTTAATTTCAACAATTACTAGGATAGATATGAAATTGTGAGGTGCAACGTATGCCTAACAGGCTTTCAAGTTCGATCTTTTTAATTTTTATCTCCATTATTACGGAACACCTGTAGTGGTATGGTGACTGTATATGTATAATTTACTGTGACCAGTAGAAGGGCAGTGTAATGAGTTACATGTAAATGGTTCTGATTTGTTGAGTTGAGATACAGATGAGGATTTTACAGTTGCAGTCTTTAAATCCCAGCATAGGAATCAGTACTGTAAGCATGCTTCCAGGGAGGGGTTATTACTGAGAGTTTAGCCTTAATATTCTAGATGCACTCAGACTCAATGATATTTAAGGTCATGTCAAAAAGGTCTGTATTTTCTGTGAGCATTAACTGAATTCTATGAAGTCTTTGAAAATTAGTTAATGAAGTGCCTTTATACTTAATTGAAAGTAAAATAAAAATATAGTTCTTGACAAAAATAGTTTTACTTTTGTTAAAGGGCGACTGAAGTATTTAGTTTTGTAATCAAGTTTCTTTCCAGACAAAATGTGCATATTCATTTTATCTATTTACAGCTAGTTTGTAGTAGAGGACTAGGCTGTGGTGCTAAATGGAGATTTAAAAGAAAATTAGAAAAATGCTTAAAGCTGTGAGGCCTGGAGGTTATATTTGATGAATGGAATGATATGAATAAGAATTTAACTGAAGTCAAGGTTAGGGGATGGCCTTCTCAATATGATCTCATGTTGATAACTAGTAAAGACAAACAAGATAAGAGAAGAAGATGATTTTGAAGTTACATTTTTATAAGAGACAAGCAACCTAAGAGCCATGTGGGCTTAAGATCTTAACAGTAATAGTATGGGTAACTCACACAGTAGTTATTTTGGCAGCTCTTTCAAGAAGACTAGAACTTGTTTTCCGTACCTTAAATAAAAATTCTAGCTTTGAATCCCCAGTGAAAAAACAGTTACTCTCTTTGGCTTCCCTGAATGAAACATGCAATTTGCTGTCTGCCTTACCTGGGACTTTTACAATTAAGAGAATGGCACCTTTAGACTGAAATAATGATAGAATAAAAAGTACAAATAGAAGAAACAATACAAGTATACAAACTACAAACAGGAAGTTTTAGCTGCACAACTCAGTCTATTGTGGCAGCCATCTTAAGAACGAGGCAGCATTTTGTAAGTCAAGTAAAGTAAGGAAAAATAGCAACAAAGAAATAAACAATCGTAGTGGGAGAAATTACAGATGAATTAAAGTCTGATTTTGTTTTAGAACAGTTTTGGAGACATTTTGATTTTATATGATCCCATTATTTATTTAATATAGCATATACTACTCTGCACAATTTAGAAAGTGTAGGGATTCAGTAGTTAAATTAGACCTTGTAAACTGTGGTCACGAGACCTAATGCAACTATTGAAACTTAAGTTTCATGATATTCTTGTCATACACAACAGTTTATATGCAAGACACCCTTTCTTGAAGATAATTTTAAGAGCAATTGATTTGGAAGAATATGTTATAAAAGTAATGACTATTTCAAATGGTCATAAAAATAACTGCAGTTAACTGGAACCACATAAATGCCTACTAGCACTGTAAAATGGATTATGGTGCCTAAATAGACATGGACACGGCCTTATAATCAAGCTATGATCTTCTGGATCATGGTGCATCAGAGTTATGAGATACCACATAGTCTGAAAACAGAAACCCGTAACACCAACAATGGCCAAATGAAGCCTCTGCAAATTCATATACCTTACCCAGGGAAGATCATGGCATGACATTCCAAACAACATCACTCCTAAGACAAAAAGTTGAGTGATGTCAAAAACTGTAATTTTGACATTCAGTCCCACTTCATCCAGACATATCATCATTGTCCCCTACCTCACCACTGTTATTGAGCCTATCTCCATGTTACTGACCTCAGAAGTAAGAATAACTCCCTCAGTTCTTCATTTTAGCACTGGAATACTGAGCAGCAATCTTCTGATTAATTGCCATTTCAACTTAATACCAAAACATGAGCAGCAGCACTGAGAAAAAACAATTGCAATGTATTTTGTTAATGTTTTGCTTTGTGTGCATACACTTGACAGCAAAGCAATAAACTCATAACACTCAGCAATCTTAACAATACATCTTACCTCACTCATTAGGTAGGGAACCTCGTTTACTAATGCAAAGAGTTCAACATAATGAGCAACATCTAAATATAGTTAATCAAAATGCCACCCTACATGGTTCATAAACAGACACATTTACACAAATCTTTATAGAGTAACAAATGTGCAGTATAAATGGCAATGTATAATGACATCTTATGTGCAAGTACTGCCCTCCTATCCTTTACCCATACCATTGCAGAAGCCCTAGATAATAATAAACTTATCTCATGCCTCTTCCTTGACCTTTACAAAGCTTTTGATACGGTCTCCCATCCTCTGCTGCTATCTAAACTTGCTAGTCTCAATCTATCTGCTGCTACCCTTTCCTGGTTCTCCAGTTACTTATCCTCCAGGCAGCAGTCTGTCAAATGGCTGTCCTCCACTTCTCCATTCCTATCTGTCACAACAGGAGTATCTCAGGCTCCATCCTAGGTCCTCTCCTCTTTAAATCTTCACTAATGACCTGCACACATCATGCAAACAATCCTCCCTCATCCAATACACAGATGATTCTACCCTCATCTCCATCTCTGCCAACATCTCTGAGCTCCAGACTCTCTCTCAACATACTTTCTCATCTACTGAACAGTTGTTGTTGTTGTTTGTCTTTCAGCTTTTCCCGGTAAGGGGTTGCCACAGTGGAGCTCCGGTCCACTAATGATTGGCAGTAGATTTTTATGAAATGCCGAGGTGCCAGCTTGATGCCCAACCTTCAATGAAGGCATGTCCATTTACGCATGCATGCCTTTCGAACGCTACCCAACCATGGGGAGGACATGCAGACTCCACACAGAAGGTACTCCCAAGCCCAGCCGTGAATCGAATGGGAGAACCTATTGCTGTGAGCTAAAGTGGCTCTCTAAAAACCTCCGCATCCTTAACCCCCAAAAAACTAAACTCCTATTATTCCTCCCTCCGCTCACATACTCACCACAAATCTTCCTTCTATATTACCTCCTCAAATAACACAATTATTAAACCTGATGCTTATACTAAACTTTTAGGAGTCATCATAGATGATGAACTCAAATTTAATATACACCTCCTCCAATGTATAAAAAAGACTAACCAGAAACTTGGATTGCTCTATTGTAACAAGAAACTTCTAACTCCAGATGCTAGGCACTGTCTTGCTCAAGCTCTCCTCCCACTCTCCCTTCTGTATGCTGCTCCTATATTCACCAGTATTCAAACCACAACATTAAACAAACTCCAACAAACATCATAAAATAGCTAGATTCATAACAAACTCTCCTTACAGTACACACAACTGTCTACCCCTCTCATCGCTACACTGGCTAGAATTCCCCCACACATTGTTACTTTCACAACTACAAATGCTGCATTTCATCCTCTACAAACCTTCCTCTTGCCCAGCTCTTTCTGCCTTCATCTCTGTCTACACACCTTCTTGCACTCCCTGTACCTCTAATCAGCAACTTCTACACACCTACCAACCAAAAAAGCAGTTGGCAAACTATTATATAAATACTCAATAGCCCAAAACCGGAACAAACTTCATCGCAAAATAAGCTCCACCATTCACCCAGCACACTTTAAGGAGAAAGTAAAACTCCATCTGCTCAACACCAGAATCTGCCCTTGCACAGCACCAACCTAACCTCATCTCTCCCTCCAAGGGCTACCCCCTCCTCACTTTCCTCCATCACCTCAAAAATGTGATTCCTCAACTACGGGTTACAAACTGAACTGTACTCTTCTCATTTGATCAATGAATCTGCATGTAAATATGTACAAAATCTCTAATCTGTAAACATATAGTTTACATAATGTAAACAGTTTGCATGTTTTCACCTGTATCTGTAGTGTTCTTGTATTATTATTTTTTTTCTCTTCTTCTTTTTTCCACATCTCATCATATGTCTATTGAAATTGTTACCTTTTTATGCCTGTATATATCTGTATTGGAGCTTTTCTCCTCGGGTCTCCACTGAAAACGGGCCAAAAACCCAGCTGGACCAACCCGGTTAACAAATGTCAATAAATAAAAAATAATAAATAAGTAATCTGCTTTGTAAATAGTGAAAACTAGCTCAGGATCTACCATGAAACATGCACCTGTCAAGTCTTTTGCAAAATGTCTAGATTTTGGAATCGTATTTTTGTTCTGTCCCTCATAAAACTTCTAGTTTTCTAGCAAATCATTGATGATTGCAGTCACTAAATAGTAACAGACATTTGAGTTTCAGACTTCATATCCATCAGAAATTCATGCTAATTCAAAAATCTGTTATTCTATCAACTTTTAATGTTTATAAGATCAATGTTTAAACTCTGTCCCTGAAATTGGGCCTTTGATCCCAATTTCTTTGCTTTTCCAGAATTCTTGTGGTAAAAAGTTAACAGGTGTGATGAAATCTCATGTCTTATTGCAAATGTAATGGCTAATTGCAACAAGATTGCAGTGTTAACAAGTCACTTTGCAAAATACCACCAGCTGTAGACAACTAACTGCAAATAAGATTGAGGTCACATAAACTCAGAGAAATAGAAAAATTTACAGAATAAAAAAATAAATAAAGCCAACATTTCTGTCTTCTCAAAGTCCTGCTGCCCCACAACAAAGCACATTACAAGTGACAAAGCAAGCTCCATTGCATTAAGATGTCAGCAACATGTAAATGCAGTTACATATGTGAGTCATGTCAAGCTCTAACATCAGAGAATACGTCATCAATAGCATTGCTCTCTAAGCATGACATATATGTTTTCACTCTTACACTTATCACCAAAAACATATTTTAAATTGCATTAATTACGAAGTTCTGACAATGCCTTAGATGCTATCTAAATTATTTAAATAATGTACTTCTGTTTTATTCAGTAACATGCAGTAACATATCAAAACTAGCTTCTAGAACTGGCAATTTAACTCTCTCTCAATCATGTGTAACTATAAATTCATGTTATTACGAATGCCCAATATATATGAGTTTGTTTATGCATGTGTGTGTGTGTGTGTGTGTGTGTGTGTGTGTGTGTGTGTGTGTGTGTGTATGCGTGTGTGTGTGTGTGTGCATACACACACACACACACACACACACACACACACACACACACACACACACACACACTTACACACACATATATCCCTCTGTGTCTTGGTGCTATAATTAGCACTGCATTTAGAAATTGCTAGAATGTGTTAGTAGTATGAAATGTTTTAACAGCTATTCTGTAGTTGCAAACAATATACACTTTCAGTAATAAACATGCAATTTTAGATATATGTTATATAATGGGGTCTATATTCTAGAACATAACTATAAACAGAAAGGGAGACTTTTTTCATAGGGTGCTATATTATTTATTCCCTAACGTTTCTTCATGTTCCCTTATATGCTTTTAAAATTTATATTAAGTGAGAACAAATTACATAGTTAAAATGGTGAAAATGTACATGCTCTGTATGTTTTGTTACATTTCTTTTTATTACATTTTGTCAATGTGTAACAAAAAGTGGTCCATTAGGTAGAAAACATATACAATGAGAATGTGTACTAATTAAATAAGAATAAAAGAATCAACCTAAGGAATTTGTAGAGTACTTAAAAAAATAAAGCACAGTTTCTCAAATAGAGTAATTGCATAAAACATAAATATCCAGGTCCAGCTTAGAATAGGTTCATGGTAATGTAACTGATGTAATGTAATGTAAGGTAATGTAATGTCATGTGATGTAATGTAATGTCATGTGATGTAATGCAAGGTAATACAAACTTCTCTTTGATACTTACCAATCAATGATTTTTTTTTCTTGAACTTAGAAGGCAACCTATGTTTAAATGCTTTGTAAAACAGTAAGAAATCTTGTTGAGAAAACCTCTTGCATACTAGTCCACTGAGCTGCTATATAAAACTTTGTTAATGTAGGTAGTGCTAAAAACAATAAGGTCCAACTCAAAATTTAAGACTCACTGCTGCCAGGACAAATGGTTTTGCTATCAACAACATTAGCATTAGAATTATAGAATAAGTGCAAAAATCTCCACAAAACACATTAATACAGAAATACAGCACAAGCCAACACATATAACACAGATTCACACTTAAAGCACACCCATCCATACATATAAAAACATTCACAACCAGAAATATGACAACTAAGCTCAGCAATAAACAAGGAAGACAAATATGCATATACATATATATACACAACATACATTTTAAAATGTATTTTACATCTACATATACCCAGACCTATACCCGCCTTTAAAGTACAACACATAAACATGAAAAATACATAATTAAATAAATAAAACAAACAAATTAAAACAAAGCATTGCCTAATACTTCAGTCTGAAAGTAATTAAAACTTCTTAAATATGACAAAAAAGTACAATCGTATATGCATACCTATCTTTTAAAGAAATCTATAGTGAACTCCAACACAAGACATAATAAATAAACAAGAAAATAATAGCTTAAACAGACTAAAATGTAATAAATACCTGAAAGTAATAAATAAAACAAAAGCAAAAAATAAATATGATTTCTAATCACCAACTCCTTAGTCCAATGCATCAGTGATACTTCCAAAACTTGTACAATATCAACTGGAACTAGTGCTGTGCACAAAAAGCATCACAAAAAGTAGATGAATGAAATATGTACTTGTCTAGGGTGCAATAAATGAAATATATGTTATTGTTTGATAAGGGAACTCATTGCATGAATTGCCACTGATCATGAAAGTCATTTCTAAAATCAGAGATAACAGATATTTCATTTATTACCACAGACATCCATTTGTAATATTATGAAAAATCATGATGTAACAGCTCTTATGTTATGCATCTGATTGCTGGTATAAAGTAATACAAGTTACGATTTTCAATGTTTTAGACATTGTGTTGTTACGTAAGTAATTGAGACAGGTGCATGCTAGCACACATCATTAGGTCATAGGTGATTACTAGACTAATGCCACAAGAGCCTTTACAAGCCCAGCCAATAATACCCAGGAAATGACAGTATTATATCTTAATTCTGCAGATCTGGAATGGGGTAGAAGTGCAGTAGTGGGTCTTTGGGTGTTGCAGCCATGAGTCATTTTATGGACTGCCTCCATCCATAATGGACATAGTTAAGTGAGAATCAAACCCTGAACCTTGTGTTTGTGAGGCAAAGACCTCAACCATTATGCCAACTCCCCAAATTCCCAGATGCTTCTCTTATGACAGCATCCCCTTTTCATACTTTAGGAGACCCCTATGCCACCAGGTAGACCGATTTAGCACAGCATGAACAATCACTGTCTACTCTTAAAATAAGCCAGCTGTAATGCAATGAATTGATAGCTATGGCTAAAGCAGTATTTTTTCAAAAGGAGAATGCCACCAGTTATCAGTTTATCAGTTCTGTAAATATACCTTTATGAGTAATAGATAGAAAATTATCCATTAGCTGTTGAAGTTAAACAAGATTCTTAAAATAAAACTAGGCAGTGGCTTAAAAAAATAAGATGCATACAAAACTGCACATATTATGTACAATACAAAAACTTTTGAACAAAACCTGGCAATCAGAAAAAACACTATTGCTAGCAACTAAATGGTCCTACTATTACCACTTTCTGAAGATTTGCTTTGTTCTGTTCCACTGCCAAAAAAAAAAACGTTGAATTTAAATAGTAGGCATAGGAGGAAGAGAGTTCGATGCAAGCCTATTTTAAAATCAGCTTCAAAGTTCTAACAAAACTGACAAAAAATATAATAAATATATATATTTTTTTATATTTACCCACACATGTGCACATTTTAATCTTGGACGGCTTTACACATTTTACATTCTGCATGAGTTTGTGAAAATGACAAGTTTTACATTTTTTTGAAAAACAACTACATTTACTTCAGGTTACTTAAGCTTTCTTATAAAAATATATCATCTCTATGGCAGGTGTTACTTAAGCTGTTAATACAGATGTTGAAAAATGCAGGACCTAAATGATATGTTCTTTTGACTTATATATGCCTGCTAGTTAAAAACTTAATGCATACCACTTATTTCACAGATTTGATAAGGGTGTGTTTTTTATTATCTGAGCGTTTACTTTGCAGTTATAATGCATGTCATTTTACTAGTTTTCAAACTACTGATACTGACAATACAGTGAGGTCATTAGTATCCCCCAGATTTACATTTTTCTGTAGTCAGTCTTGGACTATTTAAGCATGTTTTATTGAAATAATTATATTATCCAATTTGCTTTATCAGGCTATTTGTTTATACAGTGTTCATTTATTACTTTCATACCCAACAGTAGTCTAAAGAAACTGACAGAGAGGGCGTCCTGCAGGACAATATTAGTAATCTCCAAGACAGAGAGGTAACTTTCCCACCTTAACCTATGTCATTTTATCTACTGCTGTAAGTATTGAAAGTAGAATATTGCTCACTGTCACTTGCTTTAAATGACAATTGCGTTAGCCTTGGTCTTCCCACCACCTAACTCTAGTAGGCTGTATAGCCTTACCCAATCGCTAACTCTAACTCCAAGCCTCTCTCCCAGTCCCTAATCCTAAACTGAACACTTGCTCCTTAACACCAACTGTAAAACTCAACTTCTGCTGCCTAAACCAAAAGTCCCCGATTTATCCCTAACCCTAAAACAGCTCTTCTGCTCTGCTCCAGAAACCAAAAATTCCTCAGTTGCTGCACTCTCACTGCCTTCCATTCCCTCCTACAGCCACCACACTTACTGTGCTCGACACTGAATACAATATTTGGACAAGGTGTGGCAGCTCGGCTTTCTTCACACAGCTGCCGCACCTTGTCCAAGCTCATCATTCAAGTCTGATTAGCAGCCCAAGTAGTCTTCTGCAGGATATTGGAGTCCCTGGTTTTGAGATAGTGTCTTTCAAGCAGCTGGGACTCGGGCACTGAAATGCATATACGGCCCCAACTAGTTCCTTCTTTTTTGTGCAATCCTTCTAGAATTATTGGGACATTGTCTATAAAAGCTTTATAAATATTTGTATTGTACTTTACATTCATCAACAAATGCTTGTAGTACGTATTGAAAGCAGAATAATAAATGTGGTTAAAATGAAATTTCAACAAAATGAATATTTCCTAACAGGAAAAATAGGTAGTCTGAATTGTTTTACAGTTGTGTTTAATTTATGAAAAAATTATCTTTTTTATCTATTTTCTTTTATCCAAAAGAATTCTGATGCGCAGCTACCTGACACTCTGCTGCAGCAAACTGTCTGTACTCAACGGACAGCCTCACACCATCCTTATCTGTGTCTCTGTGGAGCACACAACCTGAACTTGTCAGCAAGTACTTTGTGCCCCTTTCGTCTTTTCCTATTTGTAGAACTCTAGTGCACCTGGCTGTGAACTGCAGGCATTGCTGTGACATACAATACATTTTGTTTTTTAGTTGGGTCTGTCAGATTCAAACAGCGCAAGGAGTCAGATAGTAACATATCAGGTTTCCCTAATCTAGCCATGGGTTGGAATAAAAAAATCTCTACTCATTTCAAATGGAGTACTATAACACTGCCAGAAAGTTAATTTATGCATCTCTTTGGGGAGGATATAGTAATAATCTTAGCGATGATTTTCAATGTTTCAGTCATTTATCATAAATCTTATTTGCACAGCCTCATTTAGCAATCTTACCCAAAACAGAAAATGGCATTTCTAATAAACTGCACATAGTTGTATTCATTTAACATGGTCCCAATGAACGATCTCATCTATACCAGTCTATCTCAGTAATGAAAATATCATGTACTAACCACAGAAATGCCCCAACTTCCTGGTTCTTTATAAACTTTGTTATGCATGTAGATGCAAATATATACTCTAACAATGAAAAAAAAAAACTTTCAGGATTTAAAAGAAATATGGTATAGCAAGTGGCAGGGAATTGCTATACTTTCATATATTATAAAGGTATTTTGAAGAGCTCCACGTGTAAAATGATCTGGATCAAGAAAGCCTTCCTTATAGTAATCCAATTCTTTATTTAATGCACTCTAACGTCCTCTAAATGATTTCTTCATTTGTATCCACCTTCTGAAAAACTGTTCCAATATCCTTAATGACGCTCTGATAATCTGAAAAGTATGCATGTGTCTGAAATGACTTATCATCTGGTTATGCATTGTTTTGCCTGATTGTCTGGTGTATTCTTTAAGTCCAGCATTTTTCATTATTATTTTAGATGAATAATAAGGTACTGTAAATTGTTACACAAATTTATGCTTAAACATTTTCTGAATGTATTGGTAAATCTGGTGCGTCAACTAGAGGCATGTTATACTGCATGTATCTATCAAAAAGCTCCGGTAACATAGGATCCTTTCACCAGTGTATTGCATTCATTATTATTCATTAGGCATTCATTCATTCTTGACATAACTAATGCAGATGATAATTACTTTAGTAGTTCACCATAATGTAACTGTGTTTGGACTTCCGTGCCTTACTTTGGTTTGTTTACAATATGCTGTCCTTCACCTATTTCAATAGAACACACAACACTGATCGCTTTAAAGGATATAAAACTGTAAGTATCCATTGAAGAATTTGAGCTGTAATGTTGGTACTCTGCGACTATATTTGACATAACACTGAGATGTCAAAGTGTAGTTTGAGGCCTATTCCCTATAAGGTTTTAAAAAAAGACCATTCTGTAGAAAGGGAAAATACATTTGGCTTTTAAGTCTGCTATTTGTATCACTGTTACCTTAATTTCAGTTACTGATTTATTTTCTCACAATACATCTATAAGCTGACATATATACTTTAAGATGGCTGGAACACAACTATAGTATGACCTTTTAATTACTTTTATGTCTTAGTGAGGCAAATGTTCATCTTTCTGTTACTGTTTCTAGTGAGAAATCCAACAATATTACGACAGCAATACTCTCTAGGCCAAATGTTCTCCCCTGGACTGTTGTTGCTACACATTCACAAAACAACCCTATATTCACATTTACTGCCATAGCAACCATCGGGGGTGGAGTCTGCTTTTACCTTAGCAATTCTATATAAGCCTTCTCAGATATACAGGTAATGATTGGTATCTCCATAATTTTCCCTTTTAAATTAGTACCTCCTATGCAGTCAACTGGACTCCTTCTTGTATAACCTGTCTTTTATGCATGTATATGATTTCTTAATTTATTTTTTCATTACATGCAATACTTTTGTAGTTAAAGTCACAGAAGCAATACCGCATTCTGATATTACAACGTTTCACTTTCAAACTGCACGGCCTGTAATTTCTTTCAGTCTCTGAATAAGTATTTTGGGAGTTTTCATGATTTTCAGTGTTTTAGAGCATTTTTGAGACTTCTCATGCATTATCAATTATCCCCTCCTCTTTTGCAGTGGGAAGGTAGTTTATTTTATTTCAGCTTGAAGGTAGTATTATTTGTAGTTTGTACATATTCAGCAATGTACTGTTATTCGTTCTGGTATTTCTGTCACTTTAAATGCATTACTCAACTGAGGTCATGGCACTGTTGCACCTCTGTACTGACAGCTAGCTGATTTTAGTAGCCTCTCCCTTTTGTCTCTCTTCTGTGAAATACATTACTGCAATAGAAAGTCAAGAAAATTTAGTTTCTTTAAGACATTGGCAGGGTATGCCGTTAAGACCATTTGCTGTTGTCGGCAGTGTTTCTTTCTCCAATACAGTAAAAAGGAAGGTGCAATGGTGCAGTGGTTAGTATTGTCACCTCACAGCAAGAAGTTTGCTCATTTGATTCTCGGCTGGGGTGCCTTCTGTGCAGAGTCTGCATGTCCTCCCTGCATTCATGTGGGTTTCCTCAGGGTGCTCTGGTTTCCTCCTACATCACAAAGACATGCATCTGGAGTGTTTCTCCGCAGGCCTCTGCTGAAAATTGGCTTGTTCCAAGTCGGACTTTCTCGGTAAACAAAATGTTAAAAAAAAATTTAGGACAAGGATAAATCTTTTAGATTTGCTATTTCATGGCTTCCTCATAATACAATCTGCTGGGTCTTTTTGCTTGAAGGATCTCACTCTAGCATCTTGTTAGCTAATACTTATACAATACTATACAGAAGAGTTAGAAATTAAGTAAATTTATGCTTTTGAAAATACTTTCAGTTTTGTACTTAATCTCATATCTTGGTGGAGGCCTAAGTATTGTTTTAGAAGTATTTCTGTCTGGAGCTGAGCCCAGCACCACTGAAATATCAGATTACCATGGTAATAAAGTCTAATAAATATATCATTCCAGTAAATAACAATAGTGTTTTCTGATATCTAAGAGTATCATCTGTCTGGTATGTGAGGAAATAGAAAATTATTTCACCAAAGCTATATACTGATTCAGTACTGTACTAGTAACACTAATAATTCAAGAAATTTTTCAAAATATAGGTTTGAGGGCTGTAGAACTGATTTTAGCAGTTTATGTATGAGATAACATTATTATTCAATGAGTAATGGACAATCAAATATGTTGATAAGCAGTACACAGCTGACCTGTATGTTGTTCAGCTAGGAGAACCAGCACTCTGAGAGTGAGAATAGCTATGAACAGGTGGGCTACGTGAACAATTTCCTTCAGACTTGAAACCCACTTAGACATAGATAGGAACAGCCTGCCCAACTGCATGCCTAGGCACAGGTGGGCTAGGTGAACAATTTCCTCCAGACTTGAAACCCACTTAGACATAGATAGGAACAGCCTGCCCAACTGCATGCCTAGACACAGGTGGGCTAGGTGAACAATTTCCTCCAGACTTGAAGCCCATTTAGACATAGATAGGAACAGCCTGCCCCACTGCATACCTAGGCACAGGTGGGCTAGGTGAACAATTTCCTTCAGACTTGAAACCCATTTAGACAGAGATAGGAACAGCCTACCCCACTGCATACCTAGGCACAGGTGGGCTAGGTGAACAATTTCCTCCAGACTTGAAACCCACTTAGACATAGATAGGAACAGCCTGCCCAACTGCATGCCTAGGCACAGGTGGGCTAGGTGAACAATTTCCTCCAGACTTGAAACCCACTTAGACATAGATAGGAACAGCCTGCCCAACTGCATGCCTAGGCACAGGTGGGCTAGGTGAACAATTTCCTCCAGACTTGAAACCCACTTAGACATAGATAGGAACAGCCTGCCCAACTGCATGCCTAGGCACAGGTGGGCTAGGTGAACAATTTCCTCCAGACTTGAAGCCCATTTAGACATAGATAGGAACAGCCTGCCCCACTGCATACCTAGGCACAGGTGGGCTAGGTGAACAATTTCCTTCAGACTTGAAACCCATTTAGACAGAGATAGGAACAGCCTACCCCACTGCATACCTAGGCACAGGTGGGCTAGGTGAATAATTTCCTCCAGACTTGAAGTCCATTTAGACATAGATAGGAACAGCCTGCCCCACTGCATACCTAGGCACAGGTGGGCTAGGTGAACAATTTCCTCCAGACTTGAAGTCCATTTAGACATAGATAGGAACAGCCTGCCCAACTGCATGCCTAGGCACAGGTGGGCTAGGTGAACAATTTCCTCCAGACTTGAAACCCATTTAGACATAGATAGGAACAGCCTGCCCCACTGCATACCTAGGCACAGGTGAGCTAGGTGAACAATTTCCTCCAGACTTGAAGCCCATTTAGACATAGATAGGAACAGCCTGCCCCACTACATGCCTAGGCACAGGTGGGCTAGGTGAACAATTTTCTTCAGACTTGAAACCCATTTAGACAGAGATAGGAACAGCCTGCCCCACTACATGCCTAGGCACAGGTGGGCTAGGTGAACAATTTCCTCCAGACTTGAAGTCCATTTAGACAGAGATAGGAACAGCCTGCCCCACTGCATACCTAGGCACAGGTGGGCTAGGTGAACAATTTCCTCCAGACTTGAAGTACATTTAGACATAGATAGGAACAGCCTGCCCCACTGCATACCTAGGCACAGGTGGGCTAGGTGAACAATTTCCTTCAGACTTGAAACCCATTTAGACATAGATAGGAACAGCCTGCCCAACTGCATGCCTAGGCACAGGTGGGCTAGGTGAACAACTTCTTCCAGACTTGAAGCCCATTTAGACAGAGATAGGAACAGCCTGCCCCACTGCATACCTAGGCACAGGTGGAGACTTGAAGCCCATTTAGACATAGATAGGAACAGCCTGCCCAACTGCATGCCTAGGCACAGGTGGGCTAGGTGAACAACTTCCTCCAGACTTGAAGCCCATTTAGACATAGATGAGAACAATCTACCCTGCTGCATGCCTAGGCACAGGTGGGGCTAGGCGACAATTTTCTCCAGACTTGAAGTCCATTTAGACAGAGATAGGAACAGCCTGCCCCACTGCATACCTAGGCACAGGTGGGCTAGGTGAACAATTTCCTCCAGACTTGAAGCCCATTTAGACATAGATAGGAACAGCCTGCCTCACTGCATACCTAGGCACAGGTGGGCTAGGTGACAATTTCCTCCAGACTTGAAGTCCATTTAGACAGAGATAGGAACAGCCTGCCTCACTGCATACCTAGGCACAGGTGGGCTAGGTGAACAATTTCCTCCAGACTTGAAGCCTATTTAGACATAGATAAGAACAGCCTGTCTCACTGCATACCTAGGCACAGGTGGGCTAGGTGAAACATTTCCTCCAGACTTGAAGCCTATTTAGACATAGATAGGAACAGCCTGCCCCACTGCATACCTAGGCACAGGTGGACTAGGTTTTACAATGGGGTGTACCAGTTGCTTGATCAGCTAATTCAGAAATGAATCCACGAAAAATGGACAAAGGAATCCACAAAACGCTAAGAACTGCAAAAGTGATACCCAAAAGGGATTGTCAACCAGCTACACGGGAATAGATCCACATCATAAGTTCATGTTTAATGCCAAAAACAATGAGTTGATGGTTGTAGCATTTCTAATCAGTCTTGCTTGTCATTTTACTGAACATAATCAGCAATTCCTTGTTTTTGGTATTGAACACAAATGTAGGGCATGGATCTATTCCTGTGTAGCTGGTCAACAGTCCCTTTTGGGCATCCTTTTCGCAATCCTTAATAAACAAATTAGGTAAAAGGGAATCATACAGAAGGGGATATGGGTATGTGGCAGTGAATGGCTGTGTCCATGGGTATGGGAAAGTGAACTACAGGGATAGAGCAGTCCCATAGAATGGTGTTTAATTATGCAATGGTATGTATTTTTGCATATCGGTTAAGAATGTTGGCTGTTCAGAGAGGAATAGTATTTGTATTGTAATTATTCAGCCATGCCATTCTGGAGTTAGGTTTTCGGCAAGAGAAATCTGTACTGTTTTCCAGTTTCATTGCATGCTGAGCAGGTACTAACAAAAAGAGAGCTCCATTTTGCAATCATATGAAATGAGAATTTATAGAGAAATGGGTTCTTAAAAGTAGGTGAGGCACAACTATAGTGTTGTATGCCAAACAAACACAGTTGACTATGAGAGGTTGAACCAGAGAGCTGTTTATAACAAAAAGAATATTAAGCCTTAGGTAATAAACAGCAGTTGTAGGGCAGAACATGTTGGTTGTGCAAGAACAACTATTATTTACTTTTGCACCAATCCCAAAGGAACAACTTCAGTGTGAATATAAATGAAATGCCTGTAATTCTGTCGTGCACACAGGCTTTATATATTTTCCTGCTATGCACATACCTCTCAGGTGTACAGATTTTCACAGAATTCCAGTTTTGCCTCATATTTTTAGTCTTCTCCTCATAAAATTGTGTTTTTCTGGCAAACCATTGAGGATTGCTGTTAGAAAATAATGACATACATTTGAGATTCAGACTTTATACCCCTCAGAAAATTCATGTTGATGCAAAACCTGTTATTCTATCAACTTTCTAAATTTGTAAGAGCAATATTTAAAAATTGTCCCTATTTTGGGGCCTTTTTTGGGACTTGTCCCCCATTATTTATAGCTTTGTCCAGATTTCCTGCTATAAGACTTTGAGAGGTATGGCTACACAGCAAAATGCTATATATAGTTATACTAAACTGTTATTTCATATGCACGGAGATAACAATGATGACAGAAAACTTGAAAAATACATAGTCATACATATCCAGAGGGTTATTATCAATCTTTATATTTCTGTAGTTAACATTCCTTAAGTGCATGTGTGCATGAGGGCTTTTCTTATACATTCTGTTTAAATAAAGACACGTCACTTGAACTGCATCGGGGTTTGCAAGAGCATTTTTATTCAAGGGACATCGTCTTATTTTCTTTACTGGACAATTTGCTTGTAGCACAGGAAAAATATATGTTACTCATTATATATGCTCTACCTACAAAGTATTTAAGTTCCTTATTGCCACACCTCTTTGCATGTATACCCCAACAGAAATCAAATATAAGATCACGTCTTATGAATAGGTTTGGTTAAATTTTGTTTCCACTCAACAGTGAATTAACATGCTGACAATTTGCCAGCAAATTGTGAAGGTTCAAATTTTATTTGATTTTGCTGTTAATAAGATGAATCTTTTGTTTCTACAGACATGATCTCTGTGTCCTTACTATGATAGATATAGCATGTTATTCTACAGAGTGCTATATGATGTTAGAACAGCTTACACCTGTGATTCATAATGGGAATGGCTCACTGAAGAAAGCAAAAGGTGAAGCTTGCTGATAACATTCTTCCCAAATTTCATGAGGCATGACCTGTGCCATATATGTTTACATCAAACTTTAAAGCAGAACTGAATGGATGGGAAAACCAAGGATTCTAGGAATGTGAACTAGATCCATACGGCAACTGTGGTTCTTTCAGTAGCCAATGATTATGGGGCACTTAGGCCATATGCTGATTCTATTTACACATTAACCACTTCATGTGAACAGAACAATACCCGGTGCTACAGACTGAACAATTACAGAGAAGAATTTTGAATGGTAAAATAGCGAAGCTCACAGCAGCGAAAGCAGAAAGCAAATTCTGGTTTCAGGGACTGCTGTCACTAGTGAATGATAACAGTTACAAACTGTCTTGAGAAGGAAGACAGACTCCCTCTACATCTCCTATGTTTGGGACTTCTATTCCCACACCTTTTTTACATTAATTAATTCTACTTTAACTTCACCAAAAAGCCACAGACAGATAAATAGGCAAAACAATTTCCTTTCTTCAGTCTCTGGTTGATTCTACTCTTAATGAAAGCAGAGACCATGCTTCCACTTTCACTGTCTTGTGCATCCCCTAATACCATTCTAACATCATTCCTCATCAAGAATCAAGGATATGCAAAAGTGACAGGTGATAAGTAATTTAGACAGGTGACCACGACCAAGGCACACCTTCCCGTATAAACTGATGAAGATTCTAAAGTGCTTTTAACCATAACCACACATGAAAAACCCTCTCATTAGAATAGACTAGTGGACAGCATCCACCTCAAGCAGTCTGGCAGAGGACCATGGATCATTTCCTGTAGAGTATTTTGGCCAGCCAATGGCAATGCACACCAGGAGAATCTACAGAAGGTGTTGAGAAGTCTTACGCAGTAGGGTCGAACATTTCATGTAAAGCATTACAATTATGAGTTATTATAAGTCAACTATTATGCATTGTGGATACATCATGGCTGCAAGTGCCAAAATAAGATTCGTGAAGTTTTGAAGGCCCCAAGCTCCAAAGATGTAGCACTATTACTAGTCTATCCTTTGGTCTCTTAATTATTATTGCTGAGTCTTTTCAAAACTGACAGTGTTGCCATATCCCCAAGTCAGTTTCTGTGTGTGTGTGTGTGTGTGGGGGGGGGGGTATGTGCAATGGTTATTGACAGAGGCATGTAAAAATGGTTTCCAGGAAGCTCAAAGGGTTATTACATGTGGTGCAGTGCTTACACACACTCACTGTGAACAATGCCTACCAGTTAAATTTACCAGTGCTACTTCAGTATGTGGATGCGGAGCTGTCACATTATATGCAATGTCAGATGGTGGGGAACAGCTTGCTGAACTGGAATCCACATATGTTTCAGCAGTGGAGCACAATTAGACTGAGAGAGACTGCTTGTCCAAGGGTTAAGGTTTGAAACTATTCAACTAGCACACGTATGGGGGTGTGAAAGAAAGTTTAGCTACCACAGAGAGACCATAGCTCAATGCTCACAAAAGCAGAGCCATGCATTACCACTGCATATATGCAGTGTCATGACTCTTATACCTGGAAAGACATAGTTATGATATTCAGTTTAGGTGGACCTTGATTCATGGGAATCTGGATGGCTTTTATAGTTTCCTCTGGAGTTTCGTAATGAAGGACCTGTATATGATGAACCAATATATATACTCTTACTTAACCAAATGGAAAGCTTCCTGCTATTGCCCCTGCAGAATGATGTGACATTACCACAGGGGTATGAAGACATACTTAGTGAGATTCACCCCTTATTGTCAGTGGAGAACAATGTTTATATCACTTGTGGATTAATGGTCTATAAAGCAGCAGCTGCAGCTGAAGGAAGAGTTATATATTAGTCAGTTAAAATGAAGGCATTGTGTCCTAGCAGGCAGCTATATCAGATACCTAAGAAGTGAACAGAGCATGCAAAAACTGACAAAGAGCTCTGGCTAGTATAAGTGGGCACAAAATATGCCCAAGGGTACATCTATTCATCCCTGAGAATGCACCCAAGTTCCTGGTAATAGATCTGCTATAACTTTTCCAGGTCATTCTAGGGAAGATATAACTAGCCTTTATAGCTGCTTTCTCAAAGCATTCAGAATTATTTCAGATGAATTCCTGAACAGAGTCACAAACTCCTGAAATACAGTCAGACCTTTGTGCAAGAGAAAGAATTCTGGAATACGGGCTATCCGTTACCAGCACAGCAATTCTCCTTAAATGACAATAAAATCCTTGAACCCTACTTAAATATCACAAAATGTATTTTTCACTTTACAAAAGCGGATTGAGCCTTCACTTTGCATGGATATGGAAACGCACGCACACGCACACACACACACACACACACACACACACACACACACACACACACACACACACACACACACACACACACACATACACACATATATATATATATATATATATATATATATATATATATATATATATATATATATATATATATACACAGTCATGTAAACAGACATCCTCATACTTAAAATAAGCAACTTTTTTGACTTGGCAGAAGTATTTTTTACTGCTGATGTGCAACTAGATACACACAGTCATTGACCATTATCCATGTGCACTTAACAGATCCCGTAAAAACTGGTAGTCAATAAATACACTTAAATATGCATCCTTTTCAGAATTACTTCAGACGCCTGTAAAATGCTGTTTGTCCTTCCCATGGAGGTCTTCCACATCTTTCGAGACATGCCAGAAAGTTAGTCCATGGTTAAAGTCTTCCATGCCTTCCTCAAGAAAAACATAATCTGACAAAAAAAAAAAAAAGGCACAAATTGACAATACATGCTTAGTATTTGTATTGCTTTCACCTTTAATTATAAAATAAAACTTCTGAAAATGTTTTTTTCTGAAAAATAGCATTTTGTAATTAAAGATGAAAGGGTCTGCGAATTTTCATTTTTATTTAAGGTTTTCATGGCATATGTCTTTTCTTTGCTTTTTTTGTATGACAGATAATATTAACTGTATATCATCAATCTGAAAATGACTTTTTTGAGATGTTTATTCAGACGCTTCAGCAAGCAGTCCATACAATGACACATGAGAGTGGGACATCACAGGAGAAGCTTGCTAGTTGGCATTTATTTCTACTACATTTTACTGACAAAAAGTTCCTCCACTGTAGTTTTGGGTATAAAACTTCAGCGAACATTGGACTTCAGTGTTCAGGATTTAGAATTAAACACTTGCTTCTAGAATGTAGCACCTTTTCTCCAAAAGTGTAGCTCACACCACCAGTAAGTTTCCTAAACTTAACTAATATAGCGATACTACAGTAAAGAAAGCCAAACTGCATACTTTAGAATCAGAAAGCCCACTTTACATGGTGAGGGCATACTTGCATAAAAAAAAAATGGTGTGTATTTGCAGACTATTTTTAAATATGCCTGGCTACACCTTTGGATTAAAAGGAGCACAGGTGTTAAAACCTCTTACACAAAAAATATATATTTGATGGATTATGAAGAAATTACTGTTTATATTAAAACATTTCTGCAGTATGATTAGCTATGCTTAGTTCAGTAAATTCTTATTGATAGGCAGTCTCAAATTCAGTATATTTAATACTACCTTAAATGATGCTTTAATTTTGATTTATTGAGTTATATTTATTCAACTGTTCCCCGTAAACTGTGTCAGTTTATTTTGCTGTTAAATATATTAAATGTATTTATGTTGTATTTATTAAATTTTTTGTAAATACCTTAGCTATGGAAATTTGTATTATAAATAGAGTTTTAATTGCAGTCTTCCATTTTAGACTCACTCTGTGGCATTTCTGGCCTCCGATGATAAAGTAAGGCATAAACAAAGGTCCAGGCATTTTGAAATGATTTAGTTATGGGACTGGTGTTATCCAGTGTGTTCTGCTTTGTTGATGTGATAATAGACTTATGTAGGTTATAAAATGAATTGGACCAAACATTGAGACTGTCAAACACAATATTCTCAGTACCGCAGTAATCATTGTCTGAAAGCAAGCAACCCTTAAGCTCTTAGATGAAAGCAAAGTGTGAAGATGTGGTGATCTTGGACTAGATTAGTGGAGGTCTATGTTTGGTTGGATTCATGGAGGATTTGGGTGAATTACTTCTGGGAGAAAACATAGCTGGGTGTGTTTTTCCTAGTACTGTTGTTCCCACACACCAGCACGATATGGGAAGTGTAGTTCTTACAGTGATTTTGTAAACATTGCCTCAAGGAATTGTACTAGATCTGAAGCTGGATGCATTTTTGGCAGCAAATTAAGGTATTCCTGATGTACAGCCATCAGTAGATACATTTGTTACGCACTTAAGTCTCCTTCTGAAATTAATTTTGTAACTGCTATCTGCCTAAATGTTTTTTACAACACATTAAGACAAATGCAGCCTTCTTCCATTCTCTTCTGCTCTGATATACAGTCCTGATGTTGCAGGAAGGGGACACTTGGCCAAATTACTAAAGGACATTCATGCTGATAAGCAGCTGTTAATGTAAGTTTCAGAGTATTACTTACTGTATCTTTGCAGAAATAGTGAATGATAACACAGGCTGTCAATATTAGCTTTTAAGCTGCACTGTGACCTCAAGAAAAAAAAAAAGACTTATCTGATATCTGTTATATAACCTTTGGCACAGTAATAGTCCATAATGCTCCAGGTAGATATACCACTGAATGACTGGACACTGCTATTCTATTAATGGAACTCTGATGTGCAGTCAGGAAAATGGGCTGGCTAGTTCCTTTCTGGAAATTTTCCGATATTGCTTCAGTATTGTACAAAAAAGTAAACATTTGAACAATATATTGAGGTCCAAATGGTCAATATCTGTACAGTGCAAACAGCGTTAACCCATTTGCCATTATGTTGCTATCCATATGCTGTCATCGTTTTACTCTGCTGTTACACTATTTTATAGTTTCCTGACCTGCCAGTAGGTTTCATTGGATACAAACATTGTAGAAAGTGATACAGTTATGTAACCATTAATTTAATTTTGATAACCAGTTGGAGTCCCATCTCCACCCTGCTTAAGTAAAGCTCTTGACTCGGTGTCACACAATAGCTTGTTGAGAATCTGAAGAATCAGGGGGGTGATAAACTACAGGTAATGTGGACAGCTGGCCTGATGAAAAGGACACAGTAACTGTGATATGAGACTAGTCCAAGAAAAAGGCAATGAATTTGGCAACATTGTAGGATTGTTCCTATAATCTATTCTCTTCAGCTGTGTCAAACCTAACAGGTGAATGGAGAACAGAATCAAATTCTTTGTAGCTGACACCTAAGTAATGTGGGGGGGGGGGGATGATAGGATTTATTGTGCAAATAGGAGTGGCTGATTTGACTGAAATCCACTTTATTAAGCTGTTTTGTAGGTAATTTGAGGGAAATAATGTTGTCAAAAGGGGTCATAACTTTTAAATTCAAATCTGGAATGACCCCTGAGCTAATTCCTATAAGAATAATGATAAGGGATGGTAAAGTCTCTTGTATGGGGATGGGAATTTCTTTCAAATCATCCTTTTTGTGCATTGAATGAGCCATCTTAAAAGTTTCTCTTTTGCTTTCTCTGTATTCATGTAAATAACTTAGATCCTCAGAAAGAGTACTTGAGGAAGCCTGGTCTGACTAATGTTCAGTGCCACCAAGTGCAAGCTGCTGCATTTGGGAAATGGCAGTTCAGTGTAAGACAGGGGAGTCATGTTACAGGCGCTGGATAAAAAGAGTTTACGGGTTATCATGTCAGCAGCAGTCAGATGCTGGTTGGAATTTTAACAGCAGAAACCAAGGCCAAGAGGATGATGGGCTGCCCAATAAATGCAATGGATTTCAAAGACAGGGAAGTCATCATGCCACTCTACAAGACACTAGAGTAAGGAGATCCTGGAAAGCCAGGAGTTCTCCTAATTGGGAAAAAGGAGTATGAGAGGGGTGTGTGATATAAAACTGTATAAACTCATGTCTGCAGATTGTAAGCAGATCTGATTGAGGAAAATATGGGAAAAGCATAAATTATAGCTGGGAGGGTCAACTTTCTAGACCCGGGTACATACCTTTTCACAGAGAGGGCAGTAAACATGTGAAATAATTTCCTTGTAGGGATAATGCACTGTTAATCAACAGCAGTTTTTTCAAGAAGATATAGGATAAGTGGAATAAAAGGACCAGAAGGTTGACAAGAACAATTCTGGCATACTAGATGTAACAACAAGGCAGACAAGACAATCCATACAGTCTTCTTCTTACAACATGTATGCATGCAAATTAAAACAGTTTTATTAATTTCTCTGAAATAAATGCCTTTAAATTTAAAAGTTTTATTTGTTGATAAAAATAACAGAGCAAATTAGAATGTTGTTTCATGGTTTATTCTCACATGGTGTGCTTGATTAGCTCAACAATCTATGAATCACAAAACTCACTGGGTAGTTGGCAATGTTACCAGTATTAAATAAAAAGGAATTTTAGCTTTACAATCCTATTATGAGCTCAGAATGCTACATTTTATTTTTGTTGTCATCCTATTACAACTACTGATGCCAACACATGCGACACAGATGCCATGGGCAGTTTTCTGGCATTTTTGCAACCTGGTTTGAGTATATTTAGTTGAGGCTCACAGCCTCCTGTGTGGAGGATATGTTGTGGTCACACTCTTACCAGGAAACAGTTATGCTTTCCTGTGGCTGTTCATGGACTAGCCAGATAAGCATTGGCCATTTGTGTGCCAGGGATACCTTATCCATTTACTGTTCCATATTTTCAACATGATTATGTTAGTGTTCTATAGAAGTACTGCAGATGCGTTTTATTTTAAATATGCTTTTAATGTTCTTTGGTCAATTGTAGAAATACACAGATAAAAAATGATGATATCTCACACTCTTCTTTGTATTATAATGTAGGTGCCATTTATTATCTGCCTTAGAAATAAGTTTATCTTTTAATTTCATAGCATATATATTATAGTATATCAGTTCTGAAGAGATCGCTATGGTAAGTGGTTCCTTCAATCAAATTTTTGTATTGCTTTTCTTTTTTGTGCAATGACTGACCACTATACTAGAACATTGCCGCTTACAGATAAAAAGCATTTCTTGATCATTTGTGGTTAATTTATCCAGCCCAGCTATTCATGATGCAGTGAATAGAAAAAAAAACCTACTGGGCACTAGTGGTTTTAGTTTTGTATATTCTTGATGTATTTTTTGACATTGAGAAATATACGCGTTAAACAGAAGAATGGCCTAAAACAAAGCTCTGTATACTTATTGATATTACCAACGAGTAGAGACATTTTTACTAGAGAAAAATACCGGAATATCTAAAATGTAGACTGTCTGAACATAACAAATATAAGAAAACAACAAGATTTACATGGAATTTGGCATTTCAGGCCACAGCACCTTTCACCAAAACTTGTATTTCTTCTCATACTATAAACCGAAACTTGTATTTCTTCTTATATTAAATCGTTTATAATTTATAATACTGCCAGTAGGCTTTATTAAGTGACTTTAGATCCATTTTAATTTTCCATGCACACACACGCACACACACACACACACACACACACACACACACACACACACACACACACACACACACACACACAATTCCTGCACCTTGTTGGAATGCAATCTATTTTTAATAAAAATAAATTTTTAAACAAAGTTTTAAGTTAATGATGCATTCTATAGGATAATTGCAGTATTACAAAAGGGGGAATGGATGGTTCACTCCTTTCTTAGATAACTACTGAATGATATTCAGGGTATTTTACTAAGATCAGGTGACAATGGATTATGGGGATTTGTCATGCAGGGTTAATATTATATTAATATATAATATTATATATCAATATTATAGTTGTGAGGGTGTGGGGATGTATGGGGACTTGTTTCCCCTCCAAATACACTTCTTTTGTACGGTACACTTTCAATGTAGAGAAATGTGATAGTTTGTGTCTAATATATTGAATCTCAGTCCTAATTTACATTGAAGAATCACTATAGAACTATAAATGTATACACACATATATAATATAACATATGCACACATATAAATATATATGAACATACATACATGCATACACACAAGTACACACACATCACACACATGTATGCACTGAAAAAGTATAATGAATGGTCAGTGGTGATGACCAGAAAATACATGTAATAATCATGGATATAATTCATGCATTTCACCTCATGAAAACAGAATTTTCATTTTTTAAGATAAATGATCAGAAAAATGTTTAAGAACTACTTAGGAGAATTATCTGCTAATGAGTAGCACCAATCGACTTTTAGAGAAGAATAAAGAGAAAAACTGAGTTTTCAAAGAATTAAGATGCAGAACTTCTGTATGTGACTCTTAACATGGAAAATAGGTGCAACATTCCAAATTTCACGATTGTGTGGCATAATTATATGCCTATATGCTACCAACGTTTAGCATTTCAGGAATTCTTAACTTGAACAAAGTTATGCCATTTTAAATTTGAAGTCAAAGGTGCCATTTTGCAAACAGAATGAGGCGTAACTGTAATTTACAGATGTGTAAATCAATGTAAATTGCTTGTGTTTCATTTCTCAGAACAAGTATTATACCAGAGAGAGACTGTGGTATTTCACTGTATGTGTAAGTAGCAGTTTACTTCTACGTATTTCTAGTCTGAAAACGGCTCAGTACTTTTAAGTAGTTACTTTTTATTGTATTTGATATAACCCTCTTTGTGCAGACTGCCAATTAGAAAAATGGCATAATGTTACATTCTGTTTTTCACTCTAATTCCCTCCTTGGCCTCCATAACCTAAGTACCCAAATGACACACACTAACAAGAAGTTTTCCCCTCCTTCCCCAGTAGTCTTCCCTCCAAGTAGAATTGCTGTATCAAATGCCAATTACCCTATCTTCTGGCATTTTGTGATGCTAAAAGCCACAGGAAGATGTAAGTAAAATATGTGAACTCCTCCCAAAATAATGTGTTTTGGGTGATGAAAGGACTGGTACTAAAACTAACCCATTCACATACCTTGTGTTTATTAAAAAGCATAAATACCTATTTTACTGCATATTTATGCCCTATAATACAATGCAGCTCTCCTCTATGATACCAATTTCCATTATTTATCTGTAGTTCAACAGGATGTTGTAATCCTTAGTGCTACATAATTGTATGATATTAATGCCTGCTGTAGTCTGCACTATAATGTAATATGTAACTTAGTTGCCTGCCTTTACACAATATAATGAATTATAAATTATAATTACCACTGTAGATGAGATTCATCATGAGAAATTGATGCACAAACTGTTAAGTGCAAAGCAGACATGGCAAATGTGTTGTAGAAATACACCCACCAAAAATGCAGGACATAGCAAGTTTATTGTTTATTTAGATATTTTTGCAGAGCATACACTTCCCCTCTATCTTCATTATTGCATAACCACAGGGAAAGGCAGAAAGTCTAAAAAAGAGTGAAAAAATAATGCAATATGATTCCAGGAGCTGGATTTTTTTTTTTTTTTTTTGTGGAGCTGGGTTTGGCAAAATGTGATTATTGGAATAAAATGTCACTGAAATGTAAAAGTTCCTTGTATGTCTTACTGTGGAGCTATTCTTCTTATGTCTTAGTTACTTGAAAATGTGTTATTCTTATTTGTACTACTCTGCTTAACAAACATAAAGCAAATAACAAATAAAGTACATTTCCAAATTGAATAAAGTATATTTTTTACTAAAAAATATCAAAATACAACCTGATTTTCTGAAACACTAAAAATAAAGTCCAAACAAACAAAAGAGCAAAAAAAATCAACTTTAACTATTTTTGCAGGGACATCACCCTCGATGTTGGGACAAGCCCCCCTCCCCCGAACTTATATATACCAAGTGAACAGTTGCACCAATTTGAAAAAGGGAAAAATCTCCCTAATAGAAGTGAATCATTGTTGGTGCACACTTAGAAATTACACCAGGTATGATTTCCCATGGAAAACAATGGGTGGCATTCTGCCTCTTGAGGTTTTTCCAGAGGACAAATGAAGCTCAAGGAATTTCACCTCTAGGGAAGCCTGCCCAGATGAGGGCCTGTATGACAACCTAAAAATTAAACAGTTCATTGCAAAAAACTAATTGCCAAGACACTGAGACCTTATTTTCACAGTTTGCATTGCTAAGCCGACTCCATAAAGATAAACAATCATTAATATGTATTTCTACTTCATTTCAAAATGTAAGATTCAGCTTTTCTTGTAGGTATTCAGGCTTCAAAACAACTTACCATGTGGATAATGCTAGCATTCCTTGTTGGTTAAAGTACTGATGAAGAAAACCTTTGAAAGTTCCCAGATGACTCAAAATCACGTTATATCACCTCCTCTAAAATGATCTGTTCTAACAAATTCATTGTTGAGGTGTACATTCATATAATATTTTTTAACAAAGTTGATTTTTGATTTGAATGTACAGCTCACCAAAACTCATTCCACACTGTGATGCAGTTTACATCCAAGTGCCGTCAGTCACAAGTTCAAATTTTTCAGGCAGGAGAAACAAAGCTGCATTTAATGGAAATTCCAGGACAAAGGAACAGTTTTCATTACAATGGTAGAATGGGGCAGGCCAGTTTCCACTAGGTTTCTCGTCCACTGTGAAATATCTTAAATCATTTACCGTTCCCTGCTGCCTAGATGCAAACTACAGAGAAGAGAAGAGCTGCCCTGCGTTTACTTTTGCATTTATGATGTGCATTGCTCTGGCAGGAAAATGAAGCTGTCATGCTAGCGTATTACTGGTGCCACTAGAGGGAGAGGGCTGGAGGTGACATTTACAGTAGTAAATGTCATGCATTATAATATCTAGGAAGATAATCATGACTATATAATCAAAACTCCTATTGCAAATGATTTCTAGTCCATAGTCTCAAAATGTGTGCAAGTTACTGCTGGGGAAATATCTTATACATCTGTGTTTGATAAAGTCGCCTGCTATCAACATTTAACTCAGATAGGAGGAACATGATAAAGCTATAGACTCTGTTTAACACTAATTTCTTGTATTCATGTTCTTCGCATTAGCTAATGTGGGGAAATATTAAAGTGTAGCTCAAAAGACAAGGCGAGTCATGATGTTTGCTAAATAAAGAGAAGTGAAAAGAAATATAGTGCAGAAAATGATACATTTTTTACCATAAAATAATAACAAATGTGTCCACCAAAATTTGAAGGAATTACTAAACTTTACTTTTTTATGGAAAGAAAGGCTAATTATGAATGCTGAGTTTTTGACAGTTTAGAGTAATAAAATAACAAATCTTTGTGACATGCAGCTTGCAGAGTTAACTAGAATGCATCTTAAATATAAGCATTACCATTTCACATTCATTGTAGCTGAATCTATCTTTGTAAAAGGATACAGATTTTTTTCAGCTCTTCTCGTGTTTTTACATGAATGTGAAACTCTGACGGATAATTCAAGCCCTTAGGAACAGGAAATCAGGAGTAATTTCAAACTCTTGCTAGGCAATTTCACACCACACTAATAGAGACATAAAGCCTTGCAAAAGGAAGATGATCCAATCTAGAATGTTTTTTTAATCCACTGTGGTGACCCCTAACCGGGAAAAGCCGAAAGAAGAAGAAGAAGAAGAAAAGAAAATGCCAAGTCAGTATGTTCTGGAATATGAGCAATAGTGCAGTATCATTAATCAGAACACAATCTGTAATCCTATCATGTTATTGACATGGAACATTCTGCTGCAAACTTCAGTTTTAAAAATGACAGGTTTGTCTCTGCCTGAATTATTCAAATAGTATCTAGTCCAATAAATTTCAACCTGATTACCTGTCTCACCTGTTATTTGCTTATGTCTTGTATGCCACATCACAACTTTTCATTCAGTTTTAAGTGATAATGTGTTACTTCTGACATAAGTAACAGTACCATACTCCTGCAATGGGGCATTTAAATTTGATTCACCTAAACAACGTAGCAATTAAATTTGCCATATCCAAACAACCCAGTCTTTCAACTTTTTAATTTGAACCACATCCTTCTGTGTTAGTCAGAAATGTAGCTACTTATATAGCTGCAAAGGCATGTGCTTGTACACATGCTTAGACACACACAGACCAACACACACATGCACGCAAACTTTTCTCAAAAGAACAGAAGGTTCATAAAATTCTTTTGGCAACCATGGAGTTAAATGGTGTTTAATGTGTTAATATTATAATCATCCTGTGATTATGTCAAAAGTGTTTCCCTGAACAGTTAAACATGCTTGGACGCACACACACACACACACACACACACACACACACACACACACACACACACACACACACACACACACACACACACACACACAGTCACATTCTGCTACTTCCTGTCATTATATGACTCTATGCTCTGACTTAACAGAAGACAGGTGTTGCTTACCCCTCGAATGAGAACTCCCTTCACAGTTCAGCATGCGGTGTACAACATATCCTGTTTCTTATAGCTGCTGTTTAGCTGCTGTTTCCGTTAAGATGTATTTTAAAACTAGTGCAGTACTACAATCTGGAATTAGGAGACCATTACAACATTTCTTTTTTTGCCCAGCTTAAAGTTCCTCTTTTCCTGATATAATCACTGGCTTACTTCCTTAGCACTGCAAAAATATCAATCACCATTACACCCTGCTATTCGGCAATAATAGAAAGTGTCTCCCATGCCCTAAGAAGCTTCAGCGCTAGTACAGTACAACTGCTTTTCCATTCAGAGGGACACCTTTAAAGCCATATCACAATATAATCTCCCAAAATATTGTTACTGCATTTCACACTCCAGTCCTACAACAGCATCTACCAAAATTGCGCTACATAAAACTAAGCTGCTGCTTCCTCACTCGCTCTTCTTCACTTCTGGTGTTCTAGAAACAGCAGTACAGAATGGCTTAAGCACAACAATGTCCACCTCTATCCTAAAGCCACATTTTCTGTCATTCTGCTATGAGGTAATGACATTAGGATATAAGATAATAATTATCCATAAATTATACTGAGATGCAAGATTGTACAGTACTAAACTACTGGCTTCGCAGCTGGTTAGTGCTAGTCTAGCAACCACTTCAAGATGTGTTTCCCACAAGGGGTAAACACTTGTATATGTATGCACACTTATAAATGAACACATCTACATCTACATGAACATACACACACACTCACGTACAGACATAAACAAACACACACATATACAGACACACATACACACAGAACTTAGACAAAGACAGAACTGGCTGATTGTTTAATTATTTATATATTATGTTTATTGACCAGGAAAAGTATGACTAGGCAGAGTCCCTTTTAGTTGGGACGAAGGTGAAAAGCTACATAATAAAACAGAAATAAAAATAAAGCTGAAAATTGGTCATAATACAAACTGTATTATTCAAATAAGTTTCATGAGAGCAAAAATAACATAACTTTGCCACAGTAATATGTCTGTATGTGTTGATAACTGTTTCTAATAGAAAACATAATGCCATAAGTTATATAAAAAAATGTAGATTTTGTGCAGAGAACAAGATGCAAATTGTGGAAACTGCAGAAATAATAATGGTGTAATTGTACATTGGGTCTGCGGGTAAACAGAGGGAGCCATCAAGCTTAAGTGAAGCTTCATGGATTTTTTTTTTTCTTTAGAGCTGATTGACTTACACTAGGGGCACATTTGCACTGTCATAGAAATTTTAATCAAAACAGTAGTAAGAATCTGTAGCACACTACAATTTACATGCTAATCGGCAAACATATGTCCATTGAGAATTATTCTTCACTAATGACTGCCTATCTGCTTCATCTAAGTGTGATCCCTAGAGAACACCGTTTCATTTCAGGTACTAAAAGGTAAAATGAACTGTAATATTATATGGCACCATAACACGCATCTTTCCAGTACAGTGATAACAATACCAAGCCTAGTATTACTTCTTAAGGTGAGTTCTTTTCATGAATATAGCATTAAGGAGGTTCTCTTCAAAGACAGTGCAAAAGGCTGTGGAGTTATGTACTGTTCTTTTCACAGAACATCTCTGCCTCCTGGTGCCTAGTCTGTGCTTGACGAGCAGTATTGCATTATTTAGTAGTTGGTCTTTGCACAAGGGAATGAACTTCAAGTGTTGTACAGAATAAAATTTTTTGCCGTTATATGTTACATGAAAATACATATTTTTATCCATTATTTTCATACATTTTTAAAGAATGGCAATAAATTATTAAGAGTATTTTTCATTGGCTGAATTTACATATACACATAAGTTCCCAGCATTCACTTAGCATGATAGAGCCTGCTGTTCCTAGCATTCACTTAGCATCATAGAGCCAGCTGTTCTACACTTGGTACCTTCCCAGTTCTAATGACATAGATCTGTATTGAATCCCAGGCCAAATGTCATCAGTTGGTACAGATATATGCTGGTATAGCACTGAGTAGGCCTTTGTTGTTATGGTGAAGCCAGAGGTGCACAAAACATGGAGCAGTAGCTGGGTTTGGTGTTTGACACAAAGGTTTAAGTTTGATTCTCACCTTTGAGGGAAACTGGCTACGCTTAAAATGGCCTATTGAGACTAAAATGTTGGGGTTAGGGATTGGTATAATGGTTAAGGTTTTAATTTCACAGACACAAGTTACAGGGTTTGACTCTTGCCTATGAAAGGGAAATTGGCTAGGCTTAAAAAGGCCCAAAAGGGCATCTAGCCTAGTATGTACCAAAGAACCTATGATAGCCTAGTATTTTCCTATGAACACATGATAGTCACATGACAATTGGGCTCTTTATTTAGTTTCCCCATGAGCTATTGTATATAGAAAACATTAAACAGGCACAACACTTATAATTGTGCAATGCTTATATAACAGTGATGTTAGTAGAATACTGGAGATGCTAAATACAGTTAATATGCAGGTAAGAACTAGATTGTAGATGTTAAAGATATTCAATTGTAGCCCAATTTCTTAAAGATTCACAGACCACTGTTAATATGAGTGCCATCAGGATATGCATGATATACTTTAGTTATGTTGTATTATGTGAAAATGCTCTCCATGGAGCAGGATGCTATATAAATATTCAAGGAAGAAGTCTTTGGGGGCCAACGAATGCTGATATAATGTGACTGCAAAAGCCCCTTTAACCCTGTATCAATAAATGACTCAAATTACCTGCTCGGGGGCAGTAAAGGCCATATGTTTAATTTATTTAGCACAGCATATCATTCAGCATGGCCCCGGACATAATTTTACGTTTTTGGTTCTGCAGGTATTAGATGTAGGAATTAGAGGGGTGATGCTGTGAATCATACAGGAGTAGCAGACAGAAATGGATTCTACTGTTTAATGCAGAGAAATCACCTGGTTTAAATGGGGTATCCAGCCCCAAACCACTTCTGAAAGCTCGTCCACTGAAACATTAGGTTTTATTTCTGTATAATATCATATATATATATATATATATATATATATATATATATATATATCCATATAATATATTATACTTTCTTGTTATGTAATATTCAGTTTTTTACTTTTTGTGTTTTGTAATTTGAACTTGTTTGCAGTTTTTCTTGTGACTGTACCTTTTATTCTATGTCTTAATTGATTCTAAGAATTAATTGGTCAGTCTCATTTTAAATTGAGTGCTGTTTCATTTAGTTTTTAGTCTGATGAAGCGATGTTATAATCATGAAAACGGTTACTTTTATTTTATTTTATTCTGAATAAATAATTTTCAGTACTCAGCCATGTCAGTGCGGTATTTGTTCTTATTTCTTATTTTATTTATTTATTTATTGGTTTAATCTTTGTTGACTTAGTAGGTGGACTAGTCCTATGACCATTTTCAGCCACAAACCAGATGTTAAGGTACAGCATAGTCCATGTAATAGAACAGAGTTTTAGACAAAAATGCTTTTTAAGCAAATATAAAACACAACTGAGGGAGAAGTACAGTCTCAATGCAACCATTTCAGGCTTACAATGACAGAGCAGTACAGATGTTTACAGATGCTGTAGTTACATAGCTTAATACTTGTTTAATATTTATTCGATTTTTGGTTTACTAGCTGGTACAAAGTTCCCCACCTTTCAACAGTCCATTACATTTACCATAATGTTTTCACTTACTGTACTGAAAGTCATCCAGTCACTAAACACCTGACTGAACTGGGTTCTTGCTTTTGGAAAGGAGATAAACTTCTATCCTAGATTATTTGACCCAAAACTGCCCGTTTTTTAAACATAGAAACAACCTTCTCCCAAGCTTGAACAGCAAATCAACTAATGGGGTTCAAATGGACATCTTTACCTTCTCCAAAGTTGATTTATTAAGACAGAAAGTGATTTTAACTAACACTTGAACAACTGTTCAGCTACATCTGTCCTGAAACATGGAGATAAACAAAACTATAGAAAGAAACCTATTATCACTTTCCAGGCACAGGGCTTACTGTGATTATTTTTTCCACTAACTGGGAGTTTGGTATTAAGGGGACAACCTTAGTACATCAGTATGTAGCTCCACAGCTAACAGATATGCCTTCAAATGAGGGAAGCGAATCTCTCCTCATGTGCTTTTACCTGACCATCCAGTCTGTTCTCACTCTAATTTGCTTATTGTCCAACAATCATTCGACTCTTATGCCCTCCACATGTCCACAATGCATGCAGGTAGGTCATCCAGAGATGATACCATTTGATAACATACGTTAAGTACAAGAGACATTTTAATAGCTGATAGTTTATGGTCCCATGACTGCCACTTATTCAGCCAGATACTTGAATGTTTCTCTTTCACTTTATCAGCTTTCATCTATCCTCCCAAAATAATAATCCTCTCCAAACCTGTATGATACATAAACTTCCTAAGTTTAATCATAATTATTTCACACAATGTCTTCTTATTATTAAACCCTAACTTTAATTGTATCCTGACTCCTTCAACCTTCTTTGCTTCTAACTCTCTTATAAAAAATAAACCCTCTGCAATCTCCTTTCTATACCTTTAATTTCAACAAACTCTATCTTCTGTAAAAAAAAAAAAACCCTGCCATCTGCTTAATGACTTTGTTCACCAGCTATTATGTACGATGTGTTAGCAAACTAGAATACTATAAATTACTCTGTTTACCTATTTGGTATGTATTTACTAGTTATATAACTCCACTGTTTAATAGCTATATTTAGATTCTGTATGTTTTTATTTTTAGAATCTGTATGTACTTATAATACTTTTTATATGTTACATATATAATGTTTGGATGGAGCTTTTCTCCCTGGGCATCCTCTGAAAATGGGTTCCTGACCCAGTTGGACTTCCCTGATCAACAAATTTCAATCAATCAATCTATCAATAAATAAATCAGACCCTGGATTTTCTGCAAAACTGCTCTAAACTGTCCAAGATTTGGAAAGATGTCCGCTCTGAAATATCTTGTTCTGGCAGTAAACCAGATCACTGGTATTACAGCTGTCCACACAGATAATGATTAGAAATCACTACATAATATGGGTTCATAGGTTCATAGATTAGTAGTAAGCTAACTGCCCTTGCGAGCCATATTAAGCCTAGCCAATTATCCCTTGTGAGACTCAAACCCTGTACCTTGTGTTTGTAAGGCAAGCACCTTAACCATTAGGCCACTATCCCACCCATATCTGTGTTTTCACAATATTTATCTTTTTTTTTTTTTGTAAATATTTTTATTCATTTCCAAAAACAAGAAAACATGAATGCAGGTTATTTATGACAATGAAGTATTTACAAATTATTTAAAAAGGTAGGCTAAAACCTCTAAACAGATATCAAACATTAAAACCAAAATAAAGTATTTACAAGGGTATCTATTGTTGACAAATAATTGACTTTCTATACAATTGTTTCCTGATTATAATCTGCTGCAGTCATTATTCTCCAGTATTTCAGTTACTTTTTGCCATGCTACGTATAATGATGTAGTTCTTTCAGTTCTTCCTTTAATAGTGTTCATTTCCAATTGCGATACTGCTGACACCATATTCATGAATTGCTTAAAAGTTGGAGAAGCTTTGGATTTCCAGTTTGATGTAATGTTCTTCCTTGCAATAGCTAGGAGAGTCCATAAGGCTACATATTTTGTTCTTGGCACACAGTCGGGTACAGGTGCATTAAACAAAATAATAGATTTGGAAATCTGGAATTTATCATTGAATACCATTTGCAGAAAATAATTTATTTTATCCCAATATGGTTTAATCAAATGGCATTCATAGAACATATGTTGCCAGTCTGCTTTTATTGATAAATCACATCTCCAGCAGCCAATATTTTTCTTAAAGATAAGTTTCATTTTATGAGGGGTTACATAAGATCTGTGTATGAATTGCCACGTAAAAGTCTCCACTGTAATGAAAGTGATGTCTGCTTTGGAGAGAGAAGAATTAGTTTTTTATCTCTGTCATTTGGCACATGTCCATTAACTGATCTATAATAATTCCATATTTTGTCATTATTATGCATTTTTATTTTTTTGTTTGTTTTATAAATAGATGATAATTATCCCTTTCCAGTAATGGGTTGATTCATTAGTAATATTATATGTTCTATAAGGTTAGGAACATTTTGTCTTATTGATGGTTGCATTGTTTCTTGTTTGCTTAATATATACTGTCTTAATTCTTGTACATGTAACCACGAACTATCTTCCATATTTAATTTCTGTTTAATCTGGTCTATTGTCAGAGGTTTTCCAGAATTTAGCAATTGATGCCAATATATTAATCACTTTTCTTCAAGCATGTTGACTACTTCCATATTAAATGTTATTATATTACCTTGTGTGTACGCTACTGGATATAAAAGAAATGACCATGCTTTAATATCAGGATTGCTATTAATAAGATTTTGGTAAATTTTTAATGTATAAGTAATGTATTTGGAACTTATACTTTTATTCTTATGTATCATCATATATTCCTTCATCAGCCATAGAAAATTGTTTTGTACGAAATCTGTATACTTATTTGCTACTACAAATCCTGATTTTAACCAGATTCTCTCATGAACTAGCTTCCATTTTGATGTATATTTTGTATTTAGCCATAATGATATTGTTTTAATAATGGATGAATGCAAATATATTTCTATGTCTGGTAAACCTATGCCACCTATATCCCAATCATTTAGATGATACTTCATAGCTATCCTTGGTTTTTTGGATACCATAGGAATCTTACCATTAAATCATTTAATTGTTTTAGGTGTGATTTAGCTGGTGGCAAAGAACAAGCTTGTATGACATAAAGAATTTTTGGAAATATGATCATTTTAATTATATAAAGCCTTTCTTCCATTGAAAAGAAGAATTTATTCCATCTTTGTATTAGATTTTTAATATTATTATTTATCTTGAATAACAGTAGGTTGAAACAAAGGAGAAGGTGGTCAACTGACTCAAAAGACTTGTGTTGTGCTAATTAACACTAAAGCTTTAAAGCTGCCTTTGTTCATATTTTGTAGAATACCCTCTCTGAGGGTGTATGGAGTGGTCAAAGGGCTTCTTGCTGATCAGAAGTCATGCTGGTTGTGGATAGCACTTTTTGTAATTCTAGATACTTACAGTGTGGAAAAAAATGACCTTTTCAAATATTTTCCTAAGTCTGGTAATGCTGAAATTAGATGGAAGCTAATTTGGGTATTCTGAGAACTGGTTTTATAATAGCTAGTTTTCAGGAGCTAGGCATGGCATTTTGGAAAAGGCAGATATTGTAAAAGATTGCAGAGGTTGCAGCAGGTGGTCTTTACAGAGGCCGCTAAACTGAGGGGTGAATGCAATCTGATCCTGTAGGAGCAAAGGCGAAGGTTATACTGATTAGTTTTTATTTTTTCATTGCGATAGCTTTGAAGTAAAATGGAGGAGAATATGGATAATGCTAAGAGATTTGGGCATACTGGAAATAGTTGGAGGCATGAGTAGCTATGAATGTGCCTTGATGAAGTCTGATGTAGAAATACGAATGTTCCTTGATGAAGTCTGATGTAGAAATACTGAATGTGCCTTGATGAAGTCTGATGTAGAAATACTGAATGTGCCTTGATGAAGTCTGGTGTAGAAATACTGAATGCGCCTTGATGAAGTCTGATGTAGAAATATTGAATGTGTCTTGACAAAGTCTGATGTAGAAATACTGAATATGCCTTGACAAAGTCTGATGTAGAAATACTGAATGTGCCTTGATGAAGTCTCATGTAGAAATACTGAATGTGCCTTGATGAAGTCTCATGTAGAAATACTGAATGTGCCTTGATGAAGTCTGATGTAGAAATACTGAATGTGCCTTGATGAAGTCTGATGTAGAAATACTGAATGTGCCTTGATGAAGTCTCATGTAGAAATACTGAATGTGCCTTGATGAAGTCTCATGTAGAAATACTGAATGTGCCTTGATGAAGTCTCATGTAGAAATACTGAATGTGCCTTGATGAAGTCTCATGTAGAAATACTGAATGTGCCTTGATGAAGTCCGATGTAGAAATACTGAATGTGCCTTGATGAAGTCTCATGTAGAAATACTGAATGTGCCTTGATGAAGTCTCATGTAGAAATACTGAATGTGCCTTGATGAAGTCTCATGTAGAAATACTGAATGTGCCTTGATGAAGTCTGATGTAGAAATACTGAATGTGCCTTGATGAAGTCTGATGTAGAAATACTGAATGTGCCTTGATGAAGTCTCATGTAGAAATACTGAATGTGCCTTGATGAAGTCTGATGTAGAAATACTTCTTGTTGTGGAAAGTATTATGTTATCAGTCAAGTAGAAATTTTAATTGTGATCATCTTGTAACCTGATTTAATGGGTTCCAGAAATGTTCTAGATTATTAATCAGAGCTTTCTGAGGCTTTAAAATTGCTTAACTTTATGCCATTCTTTTGCCCTTTTTGACTAAGTTTCTAAGGTGTATGAATCACTGTTTTTGGTGGTGGATGGGGAGGGGTTTCCAATTTTCCCATGTGTTACACTGTAGCATAAATAGGGTTAACAATTCTTTAGTTATCCATTGGTTTTGCATAGCTTTAATTCATCTAGTGACTTTCACAAAGTGTTTATTTGGTATATTTAGGAGAAGGTCGTTTATTGTGTTAATAGCTATTGAGGGGTCAGACATAGAAGTTATAAACGACATGACCCAGTCTTGATATATCAACATTATTATAAAAAAATTTAAATATAGTTGCATGAATCAATTGGATCTTAAACTTTGGTACAATCTGTTTATTACCTTCTCTTCTTTAAAAGGACTTATAGTTAGTATCCATACATTAAAAGTGACTCTGTGGAAGAGAGATAACTTCCTGGACTAGCACAATTGTTTTACAGATGGGATTTTAAAGGTTTACTACCAAATGACTGAAAATCAAATGACAGAATCCCAAAAAGATTGAAAATTCAAAATATTGAATGATGGAATTTGCTCCTTCTATACTGTTGTGCGATCTTGGAGTTGATATATAAATTTAGCAGAGGGTGTGGGGGCACAGCCCCTCCACATGAGGGGAGCATAGGGGCTTGCCCCTCTTATTAAAAATGTATTCAAAATTTTGAATTTTCAGTCTTCTTGGGATTCAGTCTTTTGAATTTCAGTCATTTGATAGTAAACCGTTTTAAATCTAAAGAACACTAATCTCTGAGTTTAACTTAGCTTCACAGGACTGACTTATGATACAGGGAATTAGAATTCATGTTCAGGACAAATTTTATGAAGAAACATTTGCTGATGATAGAAAGCTTCCTATACTTATCGGATATCTCCCCCACTACCAGTTTATTAGACCGCAGTAACATTGTCATATACTTCAAGTTTAATTCTAACACCACATCAAATATTTTCGAGTACAATAATTTAATTTTATCATCAATTAAAGGAACGTCCCTACCTCAGGTCTGGAGAATTTTTACATGGAAGTGCCTACATACTTAATCTGTACTCAATCTAAATTGGAAAAAATAAGTTGGATATATAAACAAGAAATTAGAGCTTACTGGTTCCATGCTATGTTTCATTGCTGAATTTTCAATCAATACTGGGAGAAAATCTGTTACTCTAATAAAACATCACAAACATTTAAAACACATTTAAATGAAGTTCTTGGTTTACACAGAATCCTTCTTAATCTCAAGCTGAACAAAAGTGATTATTATCTTTTATGGACTATTTTAGCTATAGCAAAAAAAAAATCACTATGAGGAACTAGAATAATACCACTGTTTCATCATGCAAAAACTTCCGTCTTCTTGCACAAGAAGTTATTTATAAGGAAGAGCAGAAGACCCTGTAATTGCACTGGCATACGTCCATGGATAAAAGTTCTACATTGACTATATTTGCACTGCCAGAACATTTAAGTAATACTCTTAAACTCATCATTTCCTCATATTGCCTCTGTTATGACCTTAACTAATCTTTCACTTTTCTTTATTGTTGTTTTCTCATGAGAAAGATAGTCACTGATATGAATTATAGATGCTGTATACACATTTGTCATTTTTTGTTGTAATGGAAAATGTGCAAATTGTTTTACTTATATTTATTAAGTACAGCTGTAGTCAGCCTGGTTGAAACGGGGATATGCTGAGACACTGTAACAATTGCCTCAGGTTTACCAACAAGCATCTACTACTTAGGCCAGCAGACACAGTGTGTGAGATCTCTAGTTATACAATGTTATTGGAAGCAAACTCTTTCACAAAGCCACAACAAATAACAAGCAGGTTATCAACCCTGCACAACACAATATTAAACAAATCACGTACAACTTAGACCAAACACATAGACCTACATATTCTGAGGCTCTTAAAAGTAACTTTTCTAAAGCACAAAGGCATCCTAAATGTTACCTAAAAAGCACATAACCCTCAGCAACCTCAAAAAGACACATCACAGGCAGCACCCACCATGAAACATACATGTAAGAGTCACACTATCTCAGTTCAAAGCCTATAAGGCCAACCAACACAACATGCAATAGCTTAGTCACAGGTGACTCTATAGTGAGACACATCAAAGCACCATAGGTGACTCTATAGTGAGACACATCAAAGCAGCATAGGTGACTCTATAGTGAGACACATCAAAGCACCATAGGTGACTCTATAGTGAGACACATCAAAGCACCATACCATAGGTGACTCTATAGTGAGACACATCAAAGCAGCATAGGTGACTCTATAGTGAGACACATCAAAGCACCATAAGTGACTCTATAGTGAGACACATCAAAGCACCATAGGTAACTCTATAGTGAGATGCATCAAAGCGCCATAGGTGACTCTATAGTGAGAGACATAAAAGCACCATACCATAGGTAACTCTATAGTGAGACACATCAAAGCAGCATAGGTGACTCTATAGTGAGACACATCAAAACACCATAGGTGACTCTATAGTGAGACACATCAAAGCACCACTCATTAAACTCTGAAAGTGAGGGTCACACCAGAATTCACAGCATCAAGCATCACCCAAGCACTCAAGTCCTTGCACAACAGGTACATATATGACACAGTCATTGTATATGTTGGTGTAAAATAACCTGCAATATAATTCCCTGGAATGTATGAAAAGAGAAATGGTGGAGCTATGGGAATATATGTCTGAGGCTGCTTTCAACCTATGCTTGAGCAACATTCTACTATCACAAAAAATAATATTGCAACATGAACAAAAAATGATTGGTTTCATCAACTTTTGGTGTCATTCAAAATGATACAATATATATCAGCCTGGAAAGAGATGGTAGACAGTCAGAACTGTTTTGCCAGGGATGGCCTGCACCTCTACCCTCCAAAGGCTTTTGTATATTATCTAAATCCTTGTCCACTTCCTATTGCCTTTTTTAGGCAATATAAGTCTTCTAAAGCTTCCAACATAACTAAGTAGAATCTGGATTGCTGCTCAATACGATCAGCCTTAACAAAAACTCCACTCCCAACATACACTTCTTACCCTGGGAAACATTGATATATGTATCATCACAGAGACCTGATTCAAGACCACTGAAAGTACTCCATCATTGCAGGATATAAATGCCTATCACACATCCAGGCCCATTGCATTGGACAAAGGACTAAAGGTGGTGCTGTTCCATACTTTAAAAAATTGTTTCCAGACTCATTACACAAGTATATCAAAGCTTACTATAGGACCCTTTCTATGTCTCCCTCAGCCCATACCTCCTCCCTAACTATTGTGGAGTCCCTATGTATTAAGCCAAACACCATTCTCCAATTAATTATGTATTTTTTATTTATTTACTGTTTGGTAACTGGTAGGTGGACTGGTCAGGAAACCCTTTTCAGCTGTGACCCAGAAACTTTAACTACTCCTCCATAAAATGGGAGACTTATACACCCTCAAACATGTATGCCCAGAGATTTCTGGACTTCATTAATACAAATTCCCTGGACAAGTTAGTCTGTTCACCAACCAGGGTCCATAAAATCCTAGACTTACCAGTATGGGGCACCTTTGCAAGTTGTCACTTCCTCCTTGGTCAAATGATACCATAAGTCACTCACATGACTGTAAGACTGAAGCTTAAAGCATCCTCCAGTGCGTTGGTATTTAGAGAGCATGCAAAGGCTAATCTACTAAAACAGAGTGATGACTTGGCTAAATTCAATCGCCCCTTCCATCTTGATGACCCATTGCTTATGTGGTACATGGCAATGACAAATTCTATGCTCATATAAGTTGCTACATACGTGCATCTGTACCCCTCAGGAATAAATTCAACATCAAATTCAAAAATAAGCCCCTGTTGTTGAATCCAAGTATAAACAGGCTCTATAATAAAAGAATAGAAAACTCACTGCATGCAAAAGTAAATCTAGTTTCAAAATGCAAAAATGCTCTTGCTAAACTAAAAATTGAACTCTCGACCCTGATTAAATCAACCAAAAGCAAACAGAGGTAAAAATAGTCACACAGGTGAAGGATAACCACAAAGCCTTCTTTAATTATGATGTAAATCTCATAAACAATACCCATCATTGTGCAGACATTATAATTAATTGTGTCATATACTTGGACCATTGGCCATTATCAATCTAATAGTGGACAGATGGAGTTCAAACTTCGCCACCTCTCCCCTCCAGTATTCACAGAAAGGATACCCATGTGTATACCCTTCCCCTAAATTCTCACAAGAACAAGTTCTCAAAGCACCATATAAGGCCAAGAACACTGTGTCTGTGGGCCCAGATATCATACTAGCCTGCTAACTGATCAATGTGAAACATGGCTTGTCTGAGGACATATAGAAGCTATTCAGTTTCAGTCCTCAAAACAGGCTTTGAGCCAGATGAATGAAGGACAGCAACAGTCATTCCCTTGCACAAAGTGGGGACTTCAATGGACCTGGGTAGTTATACACCCATAAGTCTAAACAGTAAAATCTGTAACGCTATGGAAAGGATCTTTATTGAATTAATAGATAGGGATATATGCACCCCACAGATTCTTGACTTATCCCAGTTTGATTTATCAAGGGCAGGTTCTAAATACTTAGCCTGAATGACATCTTTAAAAAAGTTGCTTAAGCAGTGGATGATGGCAAAACAATGAGCACCACATATCTAGGCTTCACAAAGGCAAGTGACACCATCCCACTCTTGGGTATTCTAAATAAACTCTCCCAGGTAAATTTTAATCCCTGTGTAACTCATTGGATAGCAAACTGACTCACAAATATGACCCAGGAAGTTGAGGGAGGGAAGGCAGTTCTACCTCTCCCAAAAAAACTGAACTGGTGTACCCCAGGATTCAGTCCTTGGACCACTTCTCTTTGGAATTTACTTCTCGGAGGTCACAGCTAATGTTAAGGGTTTGAGGCTGATCCATGTTTGCAGATACCTGAAAACTTGGTGCCATCATAAACTCCCAAGAGGGCACCAAGATCTTCCAAGAGAATCTGTCCAAAACAAATAGCTGGTGTCAAAACTATGAACTAAAACTAAATGCAAAGAAGTGCATAATTATAACCTTCAGTAAACATGATTCTCCTTGTAACAATCATATAAGCAACATACCCTTGAAAACCGATTCTTCATTTAGGATCTGGAAACTTTTGTTGACTATGAACTGTCCTCTGACCACCATGTATCCACTTTTGTAAGGAAGGCCTTTTATAATTCACAACTTATATCTAAAGGTACTGCATCCAGGTCCAGAGATGTAATCATTCCACTGTTCATGACACTCATTACAGGTTAATAAGTTCATAGGTAAGTACTAGGCTAGCTGTCCTTGTGGGCCATGTTAAGCTTAGCCAATTTCCCTTTTTTGCTCAATATAATCTTTCCCATTTGGTTATAGGTTGGCCTTATGTACCCCATGGTTGATACTTATATATTACGCCTAATAAGATTAACTGGGTATCATACCATAGATAATTTGAGGGACCCATACATGGAATTAAGCATTTAGGAGCTGCCTCTGTCCATTAGTAGTACAGGGGGCAGTTCTAGGGTAGATTTTCTGTTTCCCATCCATAGAGATAAGTTGTGCTTGAATATGGACAGGGATGAACTTTGTTTTTGTGAAAGGGAGTCTGTTCCATAGCAACCATTCTGTTGATGCTGCAAAATAAGTTTAGATCTCTAGACTAAGTATTTCTGATGCAATTTGATTTGCTGATGGGCAGTAAATCTATCAATAATAGCCCAGCATATGCCTTGTATGGTAGACAAAGGTCACCTCTCAGCAGTTCATAGGATACCAAGTATAGTGACAGGGCTTTGATTTGGTTCATGTAGGACATGCCCCTTCTGATGTATAGCTGTCCAAATACCTGTCACAACTGGAATGATCACCAGACTTTCTCACTAAAAAAAAAAAAAAAAAAAAAACCAAAAAAAAAAAAAAAATCAAAATCCTAAATTATACGAACTTGTAAAGCATCTCAAATCTTTGTCCCTCTTCTCAGTAACATACAGGTTATGAGAAACGACTTCTGCCTCATGTATAGAGCTTCAGCATATGCTATTCTATCAGACATATTACACTTTCACAAGTCCAATGGTATCATAAATACCCATCAGACCCAGATCATGTCAAATGGGGACATGAGCAGGTTAATGGATCAGCCCCCTGCAGCCATTCCATTGTCCCATTACTTGGCTATCTCTTCCCAGTTTCCATAAACACTGTTCAAACCTGTCAGTGTGCAAACTATTTTATTCTTTACTTCTACAATGATTACAGATATTTAGATTTAATTTAAAACTTTTATTTCAAATTTTATAGCACAGTAGCTAAACAAAACAATACAATCTCACTATGAAAACAGTCTTAGCATGAGGAACAGTAAACTTTTCTGTCCTTGAAACTCACATTCATTGAAACGGCATTGAAACCCACATTCATATAAAATGCATGTGGCCAGTGGTGGATTAAATGTAACTTTAGTCTCTTTTCAAATCATGGGCCTCCTGCACACATTTTTAGGATCATCCATAAATGGATGTGCTCTTTGATTCACCTTCCTGATTGTATTAAAGTATATTTCTTGTTTAATATAGCACCACTTATTAGAGTGCGTTTTAAATTTGTAGTTTTGAATATTTTCCTTTAAGCATATCAGTGAAACAAAACATATGAATCAATGACAAAATTGCCCATTTCAGAACATTTCAACAATAAAAGGCCACTGAACTGCTGTCACTGTAATCCACCAATATTAGTCAATATGCACAATCTTTGCAGGAGTAAAAGTCATCTGAATAATTCCACATTAAGCAGAACTGTAACTAATGAAGAGGTTGCTGCTGGTAAGCAACTTTGCATTTCAGTGCTTCATCTACAAATTCAGTGCTTGGTGCCCTTGAAGAATAAACTGCCTTATGTTACATTAAAAACAATGGTGTACTGGTGATATGCAATAGGGAAGGGCTGGCAAACTGACAACACATTCAAAGTTACTAGGCATCTCATCCAAAGAAGGACACACTGAGAAATGCAGCATCCTCCCCTAAGCTGCACGATAGTATCAGCAATCAATCTACCTGATGTGAGAAGAGAACCTGCAACTTTCTGCACCAAAAGCAAAACTGCTACCTGTTGCATCACTGACACTGAACAGCACAACTATGAAACTCTATGACTGATATTGACAGACTGTAATCCTCAGTGATTTACAAACACAAAAAAGATTAAAATTAAAGGAGACCTGGCAGTTGGTGTGAAGGTTCAAGGTAATTAAGATTCATGGTCTGACTCTGAGCAAAGTCGCTTAACTAGGCAGTGCTCCTAACTGGACATTTTACATACATGCACACACACACACACACACACACACACACACACACACACACACACACACACACACACACACACACACACACACACACACTAGTGCACTAACTAGAATGATGCTTGCTGTTGCACTGAGCTGAGCTTGGCTTGTTCTGCATATCTCCAATGATATTTGTGTGCACTCACTGGAACAGTGCTCAGGCTGGCTTGCTCTACATATCTCATGTGATGTTTGCCATCTCCTAAAATCAAATCTCCCATGGTTTTTGAAAGACAATTGGACTGGCTTGCTGTGCATACATTTGCCATCTCCTAAAATCAGATCTTCTGTGTTTTTTTAAAGATGCTTAGGGCTGGCTTTATGGAAGCTCATCAACCTCCCCACACTAATGTTTCTGCTCTTGCTGTCCTTGAAGTTTTCCCATGAGGTCCTAATGCTGGGCTTGTGCTTGTTTTCCTTACAGAAATTCTCCCATGAGGTCCTAAAGTTGGGCTTTTTTATTTATGGATTTTTACTTTTTTATTTATAGATTTTTTTTTTTTAGTTTTTTTATAGCAAAGTGCACCCTCCTAGCCAACATAGGCCATAGAGAGCTGCGTAGGTCATCTAGTGCTGGATTTAATTCTGATACCCACTCAAGGGATCTCAATCTTTATTGCAAAATAAATAGAAAATGCTGGAAAGATAGGTATGTATCACATAGAACAGCGCTTTTATGGAAGCATCTCCCACTCCCTAAAGTACTTCTCTTACTCCATTGAAACATTATTTGGATGAATGGAAGGATAACCACAAATTCACCCCTGGTTTAGCAACCCTGTCCCTCACGGGTATGGGAAACATGTAAATGACCCAGAATATCCTTGTTTGGCCTGTCTTTAGTTATTTGCATGCAAAATATAAGGGCTAAAAATGACCATGGGCATTTAAGGCTAGTCTTCCTAAGATTCTCACAGAGCAGTAGCCTAGACTTGCTAGACTTTGAATCTATGAAGACCAACAATAAAAAAAAAAAATCAAGCAAAAATAAATAAATAAATAATAGTATGAATGTTTTTAGATATATAATTTGGACTAGTAGGCTATTTTAACAGTTGTGCCAAGCCTAAGTTCTTGAGGAAATCCAGTACAGTGTTTTTTAGGGCAGAGAAAATGAATATTTAAGTGCCCTAGAATAATTAAGCCTGTCAGGGGGTTTAACCTTTAGCAGCACTTTGTCAAGTATGAATTTGATCTTCTCATAGTTGCTGAAAGAGGGAAGCATAATTCTTAACTTCCTAGCACAAGAAATCTGGACAAAGCCTTAAATAATGGGGGACAAAGACCCAAAAATAGGGACAGGTTTTAAATATTGCTCTTATAAACTTAGAATGTTGTTAGAATAACAGGTTTTGTCTTAGCTTGCATTTTCTGAAGGATATAAAGTCTGAAACTCAAATGTATGTAATTATTTACTGACTTTAATCCTCTGACGTTTGCCAGAAAAACACAAATTGTAAGATGAGCAGACCGAAAATATAAGGCAAAAGTCTGGACATTCTGCAGAAATCTGGATAGTTGAGAGGTATGAAGGAAAGGTAGGCTATGGTAGAAGTATTGTGTGGGAGGTGGTAAGATTCAGGTTAATTGCTAGCCATAATAGGGATTCCAATAACAAGACAGTATTGTAAGACATATTCATCTGCATAATGCTTGCATCCTCCAGAGTGCCTTCTAAGTCTGCAAAGGAGTCTAAGAGGCACAGTGTGCTCAGATATCTGCAGCAGCTGGAATGTCCATAAAGGTTCCTTACCAGGAGTATCCAGGGTATAAACACATTGTCCTGTACAGATCACCTTAAAGTCCTATCTCTGTACTCTGTCACCTACACATTTCCGAAGGGTGTTCTATGCCTGGCATACAAGGCATCCTTGGATCCAGCTCTGATGGACCTTTTGCACATCTGCAAAATGAACAGCATCAGGGCGACTAGATCCAAGCATTTAAATTTTGATTGTGACATAAATAAGAGATGGCGGTGGAAGATGCCAAGATTTTATTTGGACTGCAGGCTAAAGATTGCCTTACACATCAAGGATTGATATCAGAGTATAGGCAAAGCAAAGATAAATAGGTGGGTCCTAATTGAAAGACCAGCACTGATAGAGTTTTAAGTAGAATCTAGAGCAGAAATTGCCAATAATAAAGGAATAGTTAGTAAAGCATATAAAATATTGCATTATAACTATAAGAATCACTCAGAGGAGGTTAGGAAGGACTGGGAAGAGAGATTAGATAAGCAATTCACAAAGAAACAATGGGGGATAGATATATGTCTTCCAAATATGCAACAAAATCTAGAAGATTTTGGATCTTTGCCTGGAAGTGCAATCCTCCTCTCTAAACTATCTACCCTCCACATTTCCCCACCTACCCTACAATTGTTCAGTAGCTATCTCTTCAATAGGCAGCAATCCACCAAATGGCAACAGTCTTACTCTCCCTTCCCCAATACTTCCACAGGGGTGCCCCAAGGCTCCATAGTTTTTCCTGTCTTATTTAGCATCTTTATTAACAACTTTCACACCACTCTCCCACGATGCTCAGTAATCTAATATGCTAATGACTACAATAATATGCACCACAAATTTCAGCTCTGAACTCCAGCAGATCACCCAGAATGCCCTCACCTCTACTGAATCTTGGATGCTTAACAATCATCTTGCCCTAAATCCCAAAAAATAAAACTAAACTAGTAATTTTTACCCCTAAGAAAACCACTCCCCTAGATAAAAAAACTCTTCAGTATACAAGCCCAAGACAATACCACTATAGAAGTTGTCCCACACACTAAATTACTAGGCATTATTATAGATGAAAACCTAAACTTTGACCTACACATAAACAGTAACATCAAAAAAACACACCAGAAGCTCGGTATGCTGTACAGGCACCAACACTTTCTTACTTTCTACTAGACAAACCCTTGCAACTACCTTTTTATTACCCTCTTTCCTTTATGGTGCTCCTCTCCTCACTAATATCCAAAATTCTACAACATCCAAACTTGCTATGTGTTACAACAGAATAGCCAAATTTACCACCAAGGCCAAATTCTCATCCCACCACTGTAACTCACTGAAACAATTAGACTGGTTGGAACTCCCCCACCATCTCTCATTCTCCCAACTAACTACTGTGCACAAAATAATCTACAGACCCACAGACTGTCCTGATCTCTCAGCTCTGCTTGCCAAATACTAACCCAGCAGGCAACTAAGATCTGAAAATCATCTAAATCTAAAAGTAGAAAAGCCCACCTTACCGGCTGGTTAACTGCTTTACTCCTTCACCATCGCCAAACTATGGAACTCGCTTACTCCTTCTATAAGAAACACAGGCAGCACCACCACATTCAAACAAATACTGAAAAATCATCTCAACTCTTCCTGGCTATGTACCTGCTCTATAACCTAACCTCTTCCTTCTCTTTATATTATAGCTAAATTCCTATGCTTTTTACGATTAGTGATTGATGAAACTTTCTCCATATTTATTATTTTCTTTCTTTCATCACTTGTTGATACTGGCACAATATTGCTGATTAATTTATCTCAGTTTTTACCACTCTGAATTCATCTGGCAACGAACTAGATTCCTGCTTTTATGTATATATTATGTATATGTTACTGTAATCAAACCAACTAAATTCCTGACTTATGTATATATTCTGTAATATATTACTGTAACCATTATATGTAACACTGTTTCTACTTCTGCACCAATTGTTTAATTTTTTTTCTGCATCTATGTTTTTGTCTGAGCTTCTCTCCCTGGGCCTCCACCGAAAATGGGCTCTTTTAGGCCCAGTGGACTTTCCCGGTAAACAAATGCAATAAATAAAATAGATAAAGTGCTTACATAGGTATTTTTATATCCCAAGCAGACTTCAAAGATTTTTTCCTCAAGTAGAAAATGTTGGGGGGTGCGACGGGGCAGAAAGAGGTAACTGATGACATATTTTCTGGGAGTGCTGTGCAATGAGTTGGTGGACTTTAAAGATTCCCTGTAGACTGCTCTGTTGGAGATGCTGGGAGATCAAGTTGGTGTGACTAGGGAAATTATTTTTTTGAGCTATGATGGAAACTCAGAATTACTTAGACATAGTAAGGTCTTGCTGAGTCTAATTATGCTGACTGCCAGAAAAGCTTACTAGAAAATGTAACTCAAAGTCTAAACCAACTTTACTAGAAGTAGTGAAGATAGTTACAGAGTTAAAACAACTGGAACTGCGATCTTTAGAAAAGAGTAGGAACAAACTTTTTTATTTGATTTATTTTATTATTTATATTTTATTTTACATTTGTTGACCGGGCTAGTCTAACTGGATACATGTCCATTTTCAGTAGAGGCCTGGGGAGATAAGCTCCACTATAATCTACATATATAGGAGACAGACAAAAAGTACAAAAAAAATCTAAAATACATAAACTTGAAAATATCCTTCAACAAGTTGATTTATACAGAAACTAAATTCTACTGTGGATGCATACAATGTTTAGCAAGGCAAAAATACAGTAATGTTACCATGAGAAAGTCCTAGATAATTTACAAAGAGGGGAGTGAGAGGATGAATTTACTAAATTCAGCAAGGTGGGTGAGCGGAGGAGAGATGTAGAAAAAGGTAATACTGGGGGGGGGGGGGTAGCCTGGGTTAGTACATGGACAAAGCCATTGTAATTTTAGTTGAATTTTTAGTTGTTTTTTAAAGAGTGGTAATGATGAGAGAGATGTCAGTTTACTGGGAAGCTTGTTCCAGATCTTCCCCACTGAGTTTGAGAAAAGAGAGTTACCTGCCTTATTGTGGGATTTCTGAATGGTTACCAGTAGTTTATTTGCAGATTGAAGGGTAGTAAGGTTTGTGTAGGGGGAGATGAGGTTTTTGAGAATAGGAGTATTATTAGGTTGGTATAGAATATTATGGGTAATGGAGAGTTGTTGAAATTGTAGTTGGTTATTTAGTTCTAGCCAACCTAGAAGTTTGAGATTTAGACAGTGATGAGTTCAAAATGGGGACCCTGTAGCAAACCTGGCAATATTGTTATAAGAAGTGATCAATTTGTTTAGGTTGCTTTTGGAAAGATTAGTAAAAATAGGTGAGGCATAGAGGAGGGTGGAGATCACATGGGACTGGGCAATAGTAGCTCTAGCATCTGGGGTAAGAAAGGATTTTATCCTATACAAGGATCCAAGTTTTCTGTTTACAGTTTTAATAGTAGCATTAATATGTGAGTCGAAGTTGAGGTTGTTATCAATTATTACACCTAAGAGTTTGGTAGTTGGATCAGGAGCTATGATTGTGCCATCGATGGATGTAATAGAGAAATGTATTGGGGTGGATTTTATAGTAGGAGTGAAGAGTAGTAGTTTGTTTTTTTTAGCGTTTAGGAGTAGTCGACATTGTTGGAACCAGTTTTCTACTAGGTTAAATACTGTTTGGGTGATGGAGTGCAGTTCAGATGAGGTGGAAGCTTTACAAATCAAAGTGGAGTCATCTGCATATTGTATGCAGGTGGGTAGAGGTAATATAGTGGAAAGGTCGTTAATGAATATGGAGAAAAGTAGGGGTCCCATTATCGATCCTTGAGGGACACCAAGGGTAATAGGGAGATGTTTCGATAGGTTGCTGTTCCACAGGACAGCCTTCTATCTATTGTCCAAGTAGGACTTGAACCATTGTAGAGCTTGTGTGTCAAGTGAGAATGAATTTAGTGTGTTGAGAAGTATTTGATGGTTAACCATATCAAAAGCTTTAGATAGGTCAATAAATAGTGCAGAGGAGAGCATGTTATTGTTACAATGTTTATTTATACAGTCCGTAAAGGATAGGAGGGCAGTGGTGGTACTATAGGATGGTCTAAAACCATGTTGACAGTCAGTTAGTAGATTATTTTGGAGGATGTGGTCAAGAAATTGTTGATGTATGCATTTTACCATGATTTTGGCAAGTGGTGATAATAGGGCTATAGGTCTATAGTTGGAGAGTTCAGTTGAGTTACCACCCTTGTGAAGTGGGATTATGTGAGAGATTTTCCAGAGTGAAGGGATGTAGCTTTCAGTTATAGTTCTATTGATTAGGATAGAAATGGGATAGGCAAGAACTTTTGCAGCAGTTTGAAGGAATTCAGGTGGTAGGAGATCAGCTGAGGGAGTACAAGGTTTAAGTTTATTAAGTAGCGTATAGATGCGGGTTGTAGGAATAGGTTTTAGGTGAAAGGTAGATGGTAGGGATGTTAGGGAGGATGAGTGGGTAGAGTTAACAGGTGGCAAGGTGTTAGCTAGAGATTGGACAGTTTCTGAAAAAAATGTATTGAAAGCATCAGCTATCTGGATAGGAGAGTTTGGAGAGAGACCAGATGGGGTTGGTGTTTTGGAGTGGCCTGGATGTAATAGTTTCCTTATGCCTGACCAGAAGGTTTTGGGTTGACTTTGGTGCTTTTTTTTGGAGTTTCAAGAAATCATTTTTTTATCCTGAACTATTAACTTTTTGGTGGCATTTCTAAGCTGTCTAAAGAACTGCTGATCGATTGGGTCTTTAGTGTTTCTCCATTTGGACCAGATTTTGTTTCTTTGAAGGATTTGTTGTCTGGTTTCTTTAGTAAGCCATGGGGCTGCTTTGCTTCTAATTCTTATAGTGCGTGAGGGGGACATGCAATTCAAGAATTTGTAGGAATTTGGATTTAAAATAGGATACTGCTTCATCAAGTGGTAGGTGCCTTAAAGGTGACCAGTCACAGGATTGAAGCTCAGTTTGAAAAGCTATGGGGTCAAAGTGGTTTTTTGTTGTGGGTGATTTTAAAGGGAGTTTGATTTGGTATAAAGAATTTTTGTCTAGATAAATAGGTAAGTGAGTGATCACTAATATTGTCGGGAAGGATACCAACTTTGTAAGAGAGGGGGTGTTTGTTAATTAGGATCCAATCTAGTATACTTTCTTTGTCGCTGGGTTTATGGATTCTGGTGGGGGGGGGTAATAGTTTGGGAGAAGCCATAGAGGTTTATATGGGCTATAGGTTTAAGAGTGGCACAGGTGTTCCAGTCTATAATAAAGTCACCGAGTACAATGGTTTCCTGAGGGAAGGATGTCAAAAGCCAGCAGAGGATACTTTCTAGGGTGTTGATGTTATTGCCTGGGGGTAAGTAGGTGCATATTATGTATATAGATTTTGTAGCACTGAGCTGGAGCTTAGAGATAAGTATTTCTACACTGGTGTCTAGAGGTGGTTGTATTAGTAGAGAAGTGATTTGTAAATGAGATTTATGCAGTATTGCTACCCCACCACCCTTTTTGGTGGGTCGGTCTAATCTTAAGATATTGTAACCAGGTGGGAGTATTTCATTGTCTTTTGTAACAGGTTTAAGCTAGGTTTCTGTTAAGCATATGATATCAAAAGAGTGAATATCTAGTAGTGTGTGTATAGTTGGCTTATGTTATTGTTAATACTCCTTATATTAAGGTGAGCTATGAGTAGAGAATTAGGGGTTAAACGGGGAGTGAAAGGGGGAGTGGTGTGGCTAAGGGTGTTGTTGCCTGGTCCTGGGTTGGGATGAATGTCCCCATGAAGGAGAGGATCTCTATTGGGATTATAATGATGCTTCAGAAGTTGAATGCAATTTTGTTGTTATTTTCTGTATTGTGTGAATGTAAGATGGGCTACTCTGTGGAATTTAGCAGACAGATAGGTTGAGTTGGATGTTATGTTTGAATGGCTTCGGGATTTAAGATCATTTATTAGCAATGTTTGTTTTAGGGGTTGGTGAGATGATGTGAATTGTAGGTTTTCATAATAGGTAAGGGTGTAGGGTATTGAAAGGATAGATAGGAAAGAAAGTAGGAGAGGTATTTTTATATATGTGAGTGTATGGGTAAGAGGCATATTTGTAGGAGATTATAGAATATTGTTAGGATTTAGGAGGTAGGGATAGAGTGAGTGTGGAGTATTGAAATATGTAAGAGGTGAGTGAGGGTAAAATTGTCAGTATGGGAGTGGGTGTGTGGATGATTGGTCTGTAGTTTGTTAGGGATAGCTATTGGATAGGAAGGAGGGGGTGTGGCTTTGTAAGTAGAAGAGTAGGACCACTGGGGTGGGTGGGAATTGGGGGTAGGGTAGGGGGGCAGAGTGAGCCTGCAGAGCGGACAGAGCGGGTTAGAGCAGGTAAGTGAGAGTCTGCAGAGACAATCAGAGAGCAGCAGCAGATTCTTGAGGCAAAGTAAGTATGTCCAGATTGAAAGAGAGTGGTAAATCAGGTGAGAGGTAGAGAAATGTTGGTGGAGTGGAAGGATTGAAAAGAGTGTAGCTAGATGGTGGGAAGAGAAAGGTAGCAGCAGAGTGATACAGCAAGGAGATTAGCAATTAGTCAGGGGAAGAGAGCTGGAAATAGTATACAGAGCCGATATTTGGGAAATTTGAGAACTAGGTATAACCCTAGTCTGGATTAGGGTGCCACCTAGTGGGCAGAAAGTAAAATACAACAGAGGTATGTATATTAGAGATAGCTAGAAGAGGGACTACAGATAAGAGATAGCAAAGGGAGAAAGTAGCAGATTGCTATAGGGGTTTAGAGGAGAAAGAAATTGCTGCAGGGTTCCCTATTTGGTAGCTTGGTTTCTTTAGGTCCTAGGTCAAGTATAACTACAAAATACAGCTTAATAGGTAGGTCCAAGGTGGAACATACTTTCTTAGTCTTTTTTCTTTCTTTTTGCAGCTGAGAGCAAAAATATTGAGCTGGGGCTACAAACTACATGGAAAGAAATGGGAACTTTGGGATCAATACCTGTAGAGGAGGAGCAAGGTTTAAAAGAAGGAAGGATTTGAATGAGTTGTGTAATGGTCGATTAACAATGACTGGATATGTTAAAAGTGATGTATAATGTTTGCAGCTACAGTTGTGTTAACATTGGTTGGAATTTATAATGTTTGCAACTAAGATTGTGTCACTATGGTTTATTGTCATTTATATAAATGTAGCATGGCTTATGTTATATATGATAATTTAATAAAGATTTTCTTGTAAAAAAAAATAAGAGATGGTGGTCTGGAACAGGCTCCCCATCCATATGAAGCCGAGTTCATCCCTAACCCAATTTTAGTGTAACCTAGACCAATAGATGGGAAACTGGAAATGTGTCCCTGGGTCTAGCCCCCATGCTTCTGGTAGACAGAGGCAGACAGTAATGCCCAAACTAACATATGCCTCCCCACATGAACTCTAGAAACTTCCTAGTTGACATATCCTTTCCTAATAAATGCCCACGATACATAGGGACACAATTGGGTTGGGTTGCATGGCTTGGCTTGTAAAGGCCCTGCTGGCTGTTAGACTAGTATATACTGTAGCTATGAACTTATGAAACTATTCCTTTAGAGTCTAATAAGCATCTCAACATATCATAGTCAGACCTCAAAAGTATGATGTGCAAAGTTTCATTCAACTGCATTTTTTGGAGTGTTATAGTGATACAAAGCACAGAAGTGCTGAAACAACCTAGAATGCTTGATGGACTAGTATGCATTGCTAATGTTCAAAGTTATCATAGAAAGACTACCCATCTATGCTGACTTCTGTTTTTATCACCTAAAATCATTCACAACAGAAGAACCATTTATTTTTACATAACCACTCAATAATACAAAAATTGGCTTCAAATGGGTATCATTTATTTCTACTAAAGCCACTCATTCTGAAAAAGAAAAACAAAACAAACAAAAAGACACTTAAGCCAGATGAAGCTCTTATTACAACAGGAAACACAGCTTCTTCCTTGTACAGGAGTGTAGTAGGGCATTGATACTGTAATAAATACAATGTGGGTGTTGCCCTATCTGTTGCAAACTATAAGCTCCATTCTTTGGAGAAAAAGGCAGACCTCGGTTTTCACATATGCACCCTTCAATCTATAAGTGAAGCCATCTTTCCTGCAACAAGTAGCTCAATATACTGTACACTCTATGCTTTCAACACATATTCTCAGACACCTGAATGAGCTATTGTTCATTGAAGCATGGCATTAACTATTTTAAATGAAATGAAATGTAGTGGTAAGAATATTTATGCTACTCACACGCAACAGCAACTATTTGCAAAATAGTATTTTTAAACAGCTATCAAGTACGTACAAACTTGCATCTCACAAGCAGACGCTAGTTAAATACGGTGGAAATGACTTTATCCGATAATTTATGGAACTTAAATTAATTACCAAAAATATTCTTATAGATTCATAGGTGCATAGGTGTTTACTATGCTAATGACCCAAGGGCCTTTTTAAGCCTAAACATGCATCCCAAATCTCTGACAAGTTCTGATACCCTTGATAAGTGAAGTCTTCTTCATACTGTTTAATGAATCAGTTACTATTACATCTTCTTCCAATTGGCCATGTTTTAAAACAGTTATGAATTTAACATGTAAATTAAGTCAATAACAAATATGTTAAATATTCTTCCATATTTAGATACCCTCTCATTTTTTATGGCTACTTCTCAGAGAAAGACAGGAACAAAGCTCCTTCACAGGATTCATTTTGTCTTAAATGGATTAAGACCTAGCCAATGCCTCTAAGAATGAAGTTATAAGCTGTGTCTCTGAACATGGCTAAGTACCAATTGTCAGTCTAGCTCAATACCCAGAGATGCCAGAACATCCATTTTACTAGTTCTTTCCTGCACTGTCTGCCATTTAAGTTGCAGCCTGATGGGTATCTAATATGACTACATTTATGTCAACTCCTGGGGTACAAAGCCCATTCCACACTCCTGCAAAAAGCCTTTCCTGCTTTCATGTTGCTTGCTTTGAAGGCTTTTCCTTGGTCTACAATTTCCAACTGATTTGGATACCAGAGAGATGACTGCAGTCTTTCATGTTTAATTCTTTTGATCATTGGCAAACACTCTATACTTGATAAGAAATCATTATCCATATGGACCTTGTGCTCAGTATACATCAGTGGCCTCACTACAATGCTTCTCTGAAAAACAGTCTTAGTACAAAAGAAATTAAAAAATGTTAGGTCATAGATGAACCTTTGGGTTAGTGGGCCTAGTGACCAGGCCCTTTTACTAGATAGCTGTGCAGAAATGCCTTGACACAGTATCAGAAGTCACCATTCTCACTGCTGCAGTGAGTGGTCTGAGGAACAAGCTTTGGCCACTGCAAAGTCACCCATCAATGGCTGAGGTGCAGACTGAGCCCACTGTACAGGCAAGGGTTCTTTCTTTCTTTTTTTTGGGTACAGCAGGAGGAAGAACTGAAGGACTAGTAAGGGTATCCATGTTCTTGCCGTGGAGGAAGTATTTTCTTTTCTTTTTGTGCACAGCAGAATGAGGAACCGCAGGACCAGCGAGTGTATCCATGTTCATGCCAGTAAGGACTGCTGGAATGAGTCTGTCAGAAGGTAGATTATCCCTTGTGTTCACATGCAATACATGCACCTACACTTCTCTACACAGTCTCCCAAATATCACTAAAGTAAATGCACAGGCAATACATTTTAGTTCCGAACAATTCGGAAGTCCCCTTAAATAGAAAGTGTCACAGAATTAAATAAACATTAAGGTAAACTGTCAATAAGTGCACACAGGCATCAAAATATACTTACAGTCCACATAAGCATATAATTCCTTCATTTCATTCATAAAAAAGTACAAAAGCAGGGCATTATTTCTCACAAGAAGTGCCTCAGACCCTGGTAATTAGTTCTGGCTACTAAAATAACTCTTCTGATAAGATGTTTTCATTCAAATGTCAGGACAGTAAATTGCTGATATTCCTAAATAGACCATGTCGCAATTTCAATAAAAAAATAGAAAAAATATAATTTTTTATTGGAAGAGCACCCCAAAAGGCACTTGTCTGCCAGAAATAGGAGATTTGAGGCAGTTCTTCTCAATCTTGTGGGGCACAGAGTGTTGTCTGAAGTATGGCAAGAAAGTTCTGAAGAAATGAATTTCCAGGCTGCTGTTTTCTCCCTGTGGATATTGAGACACAGCAGCCTGGGTGCATGCCTGAAGAGGAGTTGGGGACTTGTGAAGCTTGGTTGTCCGTCACATTCTGGGCATGATACAACCCAAATAGCTATAGGTTACTGCAGCACTGTGGAAGTCAAACATCTACTGTTATAGTAAGTGCAAGTTACACAGTTGTACTTTATTTATCAAAAACCTAAAGAAATGAAAATCATATGTATGCACTTTTCAGAGTGCTTCCAATGCTTTTTTTATAAACATTTAAGGTAAACATACAAATAAAGAATAACTACACCATTTAAATACTGAGAAAAATGGGCAGCATGGTGACACAGTAGATAGCATTGTTGCCTCAGAGCAACAGATTTCCCCAGTTTAATTTTTGCGGAGTCTGTATGCCCTCCCTCTGTTCATGTGGGTTTCCTCCAGATGCTCCAGTTTTCTACCACATTCCAAAGAGATGCAGTAAGTGAACTGGGCACTCTAAATTGGCCATAGGTGTCAATGTAAATGATGTGGAAGAACTACCACAGCAGGGCTAGTCACCTGGCAGTATAAACCTTGTCTCTAGATGATTGTCACTGTTGAAGGGACACCCTGATCCCATGTGTAAAAACGCGAAAAAGGGGATGTGAATGGATGGATTGATGTATTAAATATTGAGAAACAGATATACCATTCAGCATTATAATGAATAATCCTGTTATTTTATACATTAATAAGAGTTGTTGTGTTTTTCGGCTTTTCCCGGTTAGGGGTCACCACAGCGGAACTCCGGTCCGCTAATGATTGGTAGTTGATTTTTACGTGCCGAGTTACCAGCCCTGATGCACAACCTTCAACAAAGGTATGCCCATTCATGCATGTCTCCATGCAGAAGATGTTCTAGCTGAGAATCGAACCGGACAGTGTCTTACTGTGAGGTGACAACGCTACCGCAGCACCATCACCACTGGCCTTCTGTATTAATAAGAGTAAATAGCAAAATACAAATAGTGCAAAATAAACTCATTGTTCACTTTGTACATATCTTTGTGCATGCAGCATGTCAAAAGGTATTTCCCTTTTTCTGTTTTGGAAAAATAATGAGTGGAAAGAAGGGAGTATATTGCATACATTGTCGGTCATTCACTCAGTCATAATAGCAGCACACAATCACTTTTCTTCCTCATCACTCTACCTCCTAAACCAAATTATTTGTATGTTATTAATAGCGTGCCCAGCATTCCTAAAGGCTGTCTGATTCCACACCTCTCTAAATCACTTTGCAGGTCTACAGACAGCAGACAGCTTGGTATACGGTTAACAGTACTACACTGCATACAGACAGCTTAGTACAGGGTTAACAGTACTAGACTACCTACAGACAACTTAGTATAGGGTTAAAAGTACTATACTACATACAGACAACTTAGTACAGGGTTAAGAGTACTATAGTACATACAGACAGCTTAGTACAGGGTTAAGAGTACTATAGTACATACAGACAGCTTAGTACAGGGTTAACAATACTACACTGCATACAGACAGCTTAGTACAGGGTTAACATTACTATACTACATACGGACAACTTAGTACAGGGTTAAGAGTACTATAGTACATACAAACAGCTTAGTACAGGGTTAACAGTACTATAGTACATACAGACAACTTAGTACAGGGTTAACAGTACTATAGTACATACAGACAACTTAGTACAGACAGCTTAGTACAGGGTTAACAGTACTATGCTACATACAGACAGCTTAGTACAGAGTTAACAGTAGTGTACTACATACAGACAGCTTAGTACAGGGTTAACAGTACTGCACTACATACAGACAGCTTAGTACAGGGTTAACAGTACTGTACTACATACAGACAGCTTAGTACAGGGATATCAGTACTATACTGCATACAGACAGCTTAGTACAGGGTTAACAGTGCTCTACTGCATACAGACAGCTTAGTACAGGGTTAACAGTACTCTACTGCATACAGGTAACTTAGTACAGAGTTAACAGTACTATACTACATACAGACAGCTTAGTGCAGGGTTAACAGTACTCTACTGCATACAGACAACTTAGTACATGGTTAACAGTACTATGCTACATGCAGACAGCTTAGTACAGGGTTAACAGTAGTGTACTACATACAGACAGCTTAGTACAGGGTTAACAGTACTGTACTACATACAGACAGCTTAGTACAGGGTTATCAGTACTATACTGCATACAGACAGCTTAGTACAGGGTTAACAGTGCTCTACTGCATACAGACAACTTAGTACATGGTTAACAGTACTATGCTACATACAGACAGCTTAGTACAGAGTTAACAGTAGTGTACTACATACAGACAGCTTAGTACATGGTTAACAGTACTGCACTACATACAGACAGCTTAGTACAGGGTTAACAGTACTGTACTACATACAGACAGCTTAGTACAGGGATATCAGTACTATACTGCATACAGACAGCTTAGTACAGGGTTAACAGTACTCTACTGCATACAGGTAACTTAGTACAGAGTTAACAGTACTATACTACATACAGACAGCTTAGTGCAGGGTTAACAATGCTCTACTGCATACAGACAACTTAGTACAGGGTTAACAGTACTCTACTGCATACAGACAACTTAGTACATGGTTAACAGTACTATGCTACATACAGACAGGTTAGTACAGGGTTAACAGTGCTCTACTGCATACAGACAACTTAGTACATGGTTAACAGTACTATGCTACATGCAGACAGCTTAGTACAGGGTTAACAGTACTGTACTACATACAGACAGCTTAGTACAGGGTTATCAGTACTATACTGCATACAGACAGCTTAGTACAGGGTTAACAGTGCTCTACTGCATACAGACAACTTAGTACATGGTTAACAGTACTATGCTACATGCAGACAGCTTAGTACAGGGTTAACAGTACTGTACTACATACAGACAGCTTAGTACAGGGTTATCAGTACTATACTGCATACAGACAGCTTAGTACAGGGTTAACAGTACTCTACTGCATACAGACAACTTAGTACATGGTTAACAGTACTATGCTACATACAGACAGCTTAGTACAGGGTTAACAGTAGTCTACTACATGCAGATGAGTTAGTACAGGGTTAAAGTACTCTACTACATACAGACGAGTTTGTACAGAGTTAACAGTACTCTACTATATACAGACGAGTTAGTACAGCTTTAACACTACTCTGCTACATACAAACAAGTTACTACAGAGCTAACAGTACTCTACTACATACAGATGAGCTAGTACAGGGTTAACAGTACTCTATTACATACAGATAACTTAGTACAGGGTTAACAGTACTATACTACATACAGACAACTTAGTGCAGGAATAACAGTACTCTACTACATACAGAGAACTTAGTACAGGGTTAACAGTACTATAGGACATACAGACAGATTATTACAGGGTTAACAGTACTATACTACAGCACTATACTAAATGCAGATGAGTTAGTACAGGGTTAACAGTACTATGCTAAATACAGACGAGTTAGTACCAGGTTAACAGTACAAAGAATCCAAAAGAGTGCAATGGGCTAATAGACAGGCACTCCACCAACTTATTAGAACTGCAGGATTTATTAATATCCACAACACCAAGAAAACATCTAGCCCATTGCGTTCTTTTGGATTCTTTGTAGTGTTTTGTGAGTGCACTTTTCGCAGTTTTCTGGACCAGGTTAACTGTACTACACCTCAAACAGATGAGTTAGTACAGTACTATACTACATGCATACTATATTACATACTACACACAGATGATATAGTACAGGGTTAACAGTACTATACTACATACAGATGAAAGGGAAAGGACTGAGTTAGCATGTGTTATAATAAATCATTCATTCTTCCAGTTTGCACAGCTGGAGATTGAAAAGATGGTTCAAAACCTTTCCAAACTATTATACATATGTTCTAGTAATCAATGAGTCAAATATGACAGAGGATAAATATGAGAATAATAGTCAAACATAATGCTCTTATGTATGTATGCAACCAGAATAGCAGATAGCAAGTACTAAACCTGAACATGCAAAGTCTTCAGATTTTATTTATTGCGTTCATGTTTACAGTAAATGCATTTACAGAGAGCAATGATTTAATAATGTGTCAGTCATTTTTCTGGACATATAAAAACTTTTAACAGCCTGTTTATGTGTAAATATGTGAAAACACAGAATGACAATGTCTATTCAGATTATAACACACATTTTTTTCAGCAGTATAGCATTTATACTAGGCTGTACCACAGCAGAGGCATATTATCTTGTCAAGAGTGAGCAAAGTCCCAAAAAAAGCTTGACTTATGAACAGAGTTTATGAAGTATGTTTCTCCATGATTTATATATAAATACAGTGCATCTTGTTTAAAGGCATTCTCTTGGGCTAAATGAAGATACCATGCTTAAATGCTCTACGTGCTTGGGTGTTTCACTGTACATTGCATTTTGTGGTATTTTATACCACATATAGAAAACTGTGCTCATAGTTATTGCTGACAGTGTTGATTGCAACACTGATAATGGTGCTCCAGTGCAGTGGTTTTGAATGTACCGTGTTTACTATAAACACTTTTATGTTGTTTGTTTTACGGGAGGGACACTTGTGCTGTAGTTCCTGTCTATGGCTTTGGGGTCTGCGCTTTATTCTTGTGTTGCTAAAAAATTGCTGTATTCAGGTTCAAGTTTTAGTAGAACCTTAATCAGCATATTGCATGCAGTATCAGTTTTAATACCTGCATGTTAGAGTGGTAAGCATTCTCACACTAGCACAGGAATACATCATAAGCTGTTCAATTTTTACTATCCTGAATTCATTTTCTATTTAAGTTCTCACTTTCTCTTGAAATTCTGAATAAGAAGAGAGCTTGAACTTTGGAGAAGGCATAAACAGAGTTGTAAGACTATCCATTATTTAGTCACATGGATTTGCATGACTATAAATTGTTAACAATCTCCAAGAGAGACGCTCTCTCTCTCTCTGTATATATATATATATATATATATATATATATATATATATATATATATATATATATAGGTCTACTTTGTTTTATTGAAAGCTCATTTCACTGAATTTCAATTCACCCTGACCAAATCGCTGAAAGCTCAAATTACTGAAAACTCATTTCACTGAATCTCATTTCACTGAAGTGAAGTACTGCCACTGTGTACAGCACTGTAAGGCAAGTAAAATGTATATGCTCTTTTCCCCACTGTAGTGCAATCCTGGAGCTAGTATATATAGTTGGGGGTGTGTGTGGGAGGGCACAGCCCCCCACTGAGTTTGGGTATATATTGTCTTTTGGAAAGAGTTAGTCATTGGTGTTGTAAGTATGCATTTCTATGGTTTAAAATGTATTGTCTTGAAGCTTTTGGTGAAATATAATATAAAAAGACTCAAACTAGGTGGGGGCTATGCCACCCACACCCCCCACTGTGGGGGCTATGCACCCCACATCCCCCTAACTATATATATACTAACTCCAAGATTGCACTACAGTGACGAAAAGGGCATATACCTTTTACTTGCCTTACAGTATTCTACACAGTGCCAGTACTTCACTTCAGTGAAATGAGATTCGGTGAAATGAGTTTTCAGTAATTTGAGCTTTCAGTGATTTGGTCAGGGTGGATTCAAATTCAGTGAAATGAGCTTTCAATGAAACAAAGTAGCCCCATATACACACATATATATATATATATATATATATATATATATATATATATATATAGATATAGATAAATAGATAGATATGAACATGATGTCATCACATCAAATGAGTGACACACAAAATACCATTGGACAATTGCTGAAAATCAATAGTTTCACAGGTGGCCAAGCCCCTTATTATCCATCCTATCTATGGGGTTAACTGATATAAACTCCACCATATTATAATCAATGATGAGGTTGAACCACAATGAGGAAGGGGGAAATATCCCATTCATCAGTTTATGTTCTGTCATTAGTCTGTGTGCTGGTATTTGATCTAACATACTTTAATACACTATGGCAAACCAAAGAATCAGACTGGTTTTGGCCCTAAGCCCTTCTTCAGTGATACACTACTGACAATTAATGAATACTTAAATAGTATTCGAAATAAATCAATTAAGCAGATAAACCAGTATTTAAAGGCACAGTATTTTAACAAGAGGTATACTCGATATATACAACCAACTTTAAAGAGATTCAAAGATGGTCATTCAAACCAGGGGAAAACAAACCCCCTAATTTAACAATCCAAGCCCTCTCTTTGTTATTTAATATACCATGCTATCCCATTTTCCTGGATCTATCCCCCCATATTTTATCAATAATTGTGAAATGAAATTTGGCTGTTGTATGATTTAATACATGTTTCTATAAAGTATTTGTCAAACGTTGATTTCTCATGTCACTTAGATGTTCCGACTTTCTAATCCTGAGTGGCCTGGATGTCTGTCCCATGTAAAAGGCAGAGCAGAAGCATATGGCCAAAGAGATCACCCAGTCCCAACATCAACAGGGTTTGGTCAACAACTTACCTTAACAGGGGACACATTGATGGGGTCTTTTCCTTGTGGGCACTGTTCATTTTGTACACACATGCTTAAAACTAAAGAATTTTCTAGTAGAAACACTAGCAGGGTATACAAGATAAAATGTTTTAGAAATTGTGGTACGGATTGGGTGGTCAACAAAGGTTTGTTTTCCCCTGGTTTGAATGACCATCTTTGAATGTTTTTAAAGTTGGTTGTATATATTGAGCATACCTCTTGCTAAAATACTGTGCCTTTATATACTGGTTTATCTGCTTAATTGATTTATTTCAAATACTATTTATGTATTCATTAATTGTCAGCAGTGTATCACTGAAGAAGGCCTTGGGGCCGAAACCGGTCTGATTCTTTGGTTTGCCATAGTGTATTAAAGTATATTATATATTTTCACTCTTTGGTGCTGGCCTCATTTTGATTTTCTCATTTTGTTTTGTCCTTCTGCACCTGCCTTACGTGTGAGTACATTGTGTGGGGATACTTGATCTAACATCCTTAAATGTTATCCACAGCTGCACTTTTAAAAATTTTGTCAGAAAAATATGTATTAATGTGTGTATTAGTAATATGCTTAGTGCATTTAGAGCTTGAAAAGGGTTAACACATTTATTCTATTTCATACTGCATAAATCTGTACAAACTGCAGATGCTTTCTGACCTTGTATTGTTAGCTAAAATTTTGCTTGTGCCTTGGAAATTTACTGAGAAACAGATGATTTCTGCTTGCGTTAGGAAAATAATGAATAGAACAATACTACTTGTATGAAACTTAGACAAGGAGTTCCGCTTATGCTGTGAGAAAATACACAGCTGCAGAAGTTATAGATAATTAGTACAAAGCCTGCTTGAAAATATGAACTGCAATCAGCATTTGCCTGTATCTGAGTTAGAAAAGTACCTTGAAATGTAACACTGTACAATAGAAGCCTGTAACGGATTAGTGGCCACCGAGGCCAGGTTGTTTTTCTCAAATGTTTCTCACAAATCTAGTCATGTCAGCAGAAAATCTGAGTAACATCTGTTGTAGAACAATGCTAAAAGTTGTGTTTGATTATGTCAGCCTTAGAAGGCCATGTCTTGTAAAACAGTATAAGAATAAGCATACTTCCTGTTAGTAGTTAGACAAATCCTTGTATTTGCATGTTTTTGTCTCCTTGTAGCAAGTCATTAAAAGTGCCTTAACTGTACCTTGCGTGTATTGGTCTTTGAAGTTTTTCCTTTGACAGATTGGTCCTTCGGACCGGAAACCCTCACTTCGCCTCGGATCAGACAGGCCAGGTGGTTTGAAACCATACGGGGAAGAAACCACAGTGGTTCTTCTTATTTGAAAAGTCCTCCGACTGAATTGTCGTACAAAAGAGGCCAGCCACTTTCTGATCTGCGACTGAAGGACGGGTTTACTCGAACTAGGTGATCAATCACGAAGGCTCAGGTAAGGTGAATCTAACTTCTTTTTTCTGTTTTAGATCAGGGACTACATTTGTATTTGTTCTGTTAAGACTTTGTTTATAAGTCAGGGACAGAAAGATTACTGTCTTGTCATAGATCAGAGAAACAGAGCAGGTAGGCAGTCATTCTGAAGAGACTATAACAAAATCCGTGGTACCACGTTAAAAATAAGGAGTTATGTAATGATTAAAAGGGTAGAACAAAATGGGTAATAATTGTACAAAAAGATCTCAAAATCCACAGTTAACCGAAGACGTGAAATATATGCAGTCACAGTGTGCTGATAATATTAAATACTACTCAAAATGGGTTAATAGGTATGAATTTGATGGTAAACTAGAAAAATCCTCGCTTGTCAAACTTGTCAAACAGCTTAAAACCGATTCTAAAGGTTGGGTAAAAAAGCAACATCAATTAGGAATTCCTCAGGCACACAGGTGGATTGAGGAAGTAAACCGAAGGGAGCAAAAGAATAATAATTCAAAGGCAATGTTTTTAGATAAGGAGGACAATAACTTAGTAATAGCATCGGCCCCTCCGCCTCCCTTACCAGAATATGAGGCAAGTGAATAAGTTAGTCCACCCCCGCGATATCCTGCTGTCACTGTGAGTAGAGACACTACAAAAGCGAAACCGTTTATTAGAGATCCCATTGAGACCAGGTCTCGAACACGGGCAGGAAACTCAAAAGGGGACATTGAGTTATATCAAATGGGTAGGAATTCACAATCTATGAGTGAAGAAGAAATATGCCCACTTATAGAAGTGCCTAATCCTCAGGCAGGGCAAGAAGGTCAGGACCCAACTAGTCTAGTTTATAGACCCTGGATTCTGGAAGACATCTGGATAGCCACTGAGGGAATTCCCCATCCAAAAGTTAATTTTAGAAAGTTCTTAGAAGATTTGCAAGGAATGAGGCTAAGTTATAATTTAAACGGAGAAGCGGTAGAAAAAGTAGTCAGACAAATTGTGGGGCCAGATTGGCACATGATTAGTGGTGACTGGAATCCCCATGACACTGCATTCAAGCCCCTCCCACATAGCAGCGCAGAGTTAGACAACAGAGTGAAAGTTCTTACAGACCGAATCTCTGAGAAATGGAAGCCTAGGGCAGACTGGACTTGCATTAATCAATGCATCCAACAAGAAGGTGAGACTGTTGACAGATATTATGCCAGACTATTAGAATGTTTTAATAACCACTGTGGAATGCAGGTTCCTGAAGATCAGACACACAATTCCCCATATGAGCAGCAGTTAAAGAATGCATTTTTGAAAGGCAGTATTACACCCATAAGCAGTTTTATTACAAAACGCATAGTAGATCATCGTACAAACAGGTTACAGTCATTACTTGAATATGCTAGGCATGCTGAAAGGCATTTTAATAGCAAAAAGAGAAAGAAAGCCCAAGTATTTTCTGTAGAAGATGGAGCAGAAGTTTATGTAGTACAGTCCAGGAAAAAGGACAAGAGAAATGCCCAGGGAAAAAAACAATCTGATCAATGATCAGAGGACTTTGAAGGGCGAAAGAAAAGGGGTGAATGTTTTAAATGCGGTAAAAAGGGACACTTGGCAAGGGATTGCAAGAAAAACAAGAAGGCAACCACGGAAGATAAGGAGGGTGAGGACTGACTATATGATAGTCAGGCATCACTAGAAGGGAATAGCAGAGAAAGGACAAATGAGAATATGATAGAGGGAGTAGAGAATGTGACAGAAGAAATGGAGGAAGTACAGGAAGTCACGGATAGTGAAGAAAATTAAATACTGGATTTGGCTTTATTGAGCTTAGAGCTCTATTTAGCAGACATGAAACCAGAAGTTACACTCCTGGTAGAAGGGAGGGAAGTCAGATTCTTGTGTGACTCAGGGGCCTCACGGACCCTGATACATCCCTCCAAACTGCCAGAGAACTCAGAGTCACCTGATTACATATTAGTGAAAGCAGCTAATTGACAGCTGTATCGGGAGCCCCTCTCCCATAATATTGTGATAACTGATTCTGTTTCAGGATTGACCCAGAAAAGCAAAATTGTTGTTTCTGCAAAATGCCCAGTAAACCTCTTGGGTAGAGACCTTATGCAGCTATTTGGTATAGCAGTAGTTCCGACTATGCAGGGTATGGAAGCACAGCGACAAATTGATAATTTTGGAGTGCAATCGGAGGGTGAAATGTTTTATTGGTACAGCCAGGACTTGGTTATGACTGGTCCAAGGGCAGTGACCGAAGAGTTAATGAACATAGCCATCAGCAAGTTCCCCTCCCTTGACATTGATAAACAACATTTGTTGCACTGTACTCTGTATTATTGTAACACACCAGGACCTGATAAGGAATATGAGCAAGAATTGTTTAGAAATCATGCAAACAGATTGATATTACGTAATCTGTACTGGGACACAGAAGGGAACAGTGTAGTCAGCTGTTCATTGCCCCAGGAGTTCTTTGCACTTTACAAATCTAATCAATTACCACATGTTAGCTTAACTAAGGACAAAAATGTGAAATGGGTAGACTTGGGAGAAAAAGTCACAAGAACTGTCAGAGCAGGGAATACAAATGCAGAAGTTGAACTGGATAACTCAGACCCACCCAGCTGTGCACTTGCAGTCTAGCAAGGACAGCTGATTAGCACTCCTATTGAAGGAGGAAGAGAATGCCTTACAGAATATACCAGAAACTCTTTGGTCAACAGGAAAATCAGATGTAGGACTTATTCGTACAGCAGGATCAGTTACTATTATGCCAAAGTCAGCATTTAGACCACAAAAAAGACAGTATCCCTTAAGAAAAGATGCAGAGGTAGGAATCAAACCTATTATAGCAGCTTTACTTAAGGAAGGGGTGCTGGTGGAATCTCCTGATTCACCATGTAACACACCCTTATTTCCTGTTAAGAAAGCAAATGGAGAGTGGCGTATGGTCCATGATTTACAAGCTGTAAATGATGCAGTAATACCAGGGGCACCTATGGTGCCAGACTCACACACCCTGTTGAATGATTTGAAACCTCAACAGAAATATTTTTCTGTGGTAGATATCAGCAATGCATTCTTTTCAATACCGATACACCCTGATAGCCAGTATTGGTTTGCATTCACATTTCAGGGGAAAAGGTATACATATACGCGACTACCACAGGGGTATTGTGAAAGTCCAACAATATTCTCACAAGAAATGGCAAGTAACTTGGCGGGATTTACCCCACCAAGAGGTAGTCAGATTTTGCTTTATGTTGATGATATCCTGCTGGCGGCCCCCACCCAGCAAGATTGTAAAAAAGATACCATAGCGCTATTACAATTTTTAGCCACTGAAGGACATAAAGTAAACAAAATAAACTGTAGCTTTGGAAAAAACAAGTTAAATACCTAGGATATGTAATATCCAAGGAAGGTAGGACATTAGATGAGGACAGAAAAATAGCGATTTTGCAAACACCAAAACCCACTACCAAGAAGGAAATTATGTCCTTCCTGGGTACGACTAATTTTTGTCAGAGCTGGATTCCAAACTATGCCTTGGAATCTGCACCGCTGACTAACCTGATTTATAAAAAGCCTATGGCAGCACAGGATTTGTTACAATGGACACCAGAAGCAGAATCTGCTTTCTGCAAACTGAAACAGTTAATAGCGTCTTCATTAGTTCTGGGATTACCAAACTATCATAAACATTTTTTCCAAACTGTAGATTGTAAGCAAGGTTATATGACATCAGTGTTAACACAGCAGCATGGGGACAAGCAATGCCCTATTGCTTATTATTCATCACAACTGGACCCAGTGGCACGGTCTTTACCTCACTGTGTACAAGCAGAAGTTGCAGCTGCAATGGCAGTACAGGCTTCGGCCTCAGTAGTGTTGTTCCACCCTCTCACATTGAGAGTGCCTCATACAGTCGCAATTATTTTACTGCAAGAGAAGGTAGCATATCTTTCCCCTGCAAGGCATCTTTCCTGTATGACTATATTGTTGAGCCAACCTCATATGACAATTGAACGATGTACGACTTTGAACCCTTCTACCTTGCTCCCAACCCCTGCAGATGGCACACCACACAGCTGCCTGGAGGTGATTGAGCAAAAGACACTGCCTAGAAAAGATCTTACGGATGTTCCCCTGGATGATGCCGAGGTGACATACTATGTGGATGGCTCATGCAAAAGGGGTCCTGCAGGACAGAAAATAGTAGGATATGCAGTAGTTTCTGACACAGACATTATAGAAGCGAAATCTTTACTACACAGTTTATCTGCACAGGCAGCAGAATTGATTGCCTTGACACGGGCATGTACCTTAGCAAAGGGTAAATGTGTAAACATTTTTACCGACAGCCAGTATGCTTTTTCTACTGTACATGTTTTTGTGCAACAGTGGAAAAATCGAGGAATGATAACATCTACTGGCAAACCGATCAATCGTGCACAGTTTATTTTAGATATTTTAGAATCTATTCAGTTACCTCAGAAAGTAGCTATTTGTAAATGCACAGCTCATACCAAGCAACAGGATAGGATTTCAAAAGGTAATGTGAGAGCTGATACAGCTGCAAAACAGGCAGCTTCAGAAGTATTTTTTTTTGAATGAGGAATTACAACCCTCTGAGATTTTAGACTTAGAAATGATAAAGACAATGCAAACATTTACTACGCAAGCTGAAAAACAAAGATAGGTAAAACGAGGAGCAATTCTCGAAAAGGGGCTATACATCTCTAAAGAAAGGATACTGATATTGCCATCTAATTTGTTTAGATATGCAGCCTTGTTGAGCCATGGCAGTGCCATGTCTCAACAGGGGGGATGGTACAGCTGGTGAACCAAGTGTTCATGACATATGGCTTCTCAAATTACTCTAAAAATTTCTGCGCGGTATGCCACGTTTGTAATAAACATCATGCACAAGGGGCATTAAAGCCCAAGCAAGGGAGTTTCCCTACACCACCGTATCCTTTTCATATTATCTGTATGGATTTCATAGAGTTGAATAAATGTGAAAATAAGAAGTATTGTTTTGTCATTGTAGATATGTTTTCCAGATGGGTGGAAGCCTTTCCGACTAAAAATCCAGATGCTCCAACTGTGGCCAAAGTTCTTGTTAAAGAAATCATCCCTAGATTCGGCATTCCGGAAAGGATCTACAGTGACAACGGCACACACTTCGTAAACCAGACCATACAATAGTTAAGTAGACATTTTGGTATGTCTTTAAAAAATCATTGTGCGTATCACCCACAATCTGCAGGGCTAAGTAGAGAGGCATAATGGGATTTTAAAATGTAAGCTAAGGAAGTTAATAGTAGAAACACAGAGACATTGGGTGTACTGTCTGCCCCTGGCACTGTTGAGCATGAGAACTGTTCCGAATGCAAAAGGATTGACTCCTTTTGAAAAATTATTTGGAAGAGCTTATTATATACCTCAATGGAAATCTCTCATGCCTGCAGACCAGGAAGCTGACGTTACATTAGCTGAGTATATGCGAAACCTGTTAAATTCTAAACATTTGTTGCAGTCAAATTCTGTTTCAGATAAAGAATGAACCAGACCGTCAGAAGTGGCAGTGCCCCCTGGAACCTGGATCTGGGTGAAGACAGTAAAGAAAAAGAACTGGATATCACCAAAGTGGGAAGGTCCATATCAAGTGCTTCTGTCGACACCCACTGCAGTCAAAATTGCGGAGCCTGCCTACTAGATCCACCTGATGCACTGTAAATTAGTTAAAAACTTTGAACTGGACAAAAATCTTGTTACATGCCAAGAGTAAAAATGATAGAGTCCAGAAGAAACAGGAATGCAGAACAACCCTTTCTTCAGAAGTATTGCATAATCATCCTGTTAACTGTACTAGTGACAATAATCTTTTTGTTGTGGCCTTTCCTTTTCCCAGCCACACAGACTGAACTGAATAAACGTGAAGCGTTACTCATAGACTGGCATCCAAACTTTAACACTTACCAGGCAATTAAATATGTGTATGCTGAGACTTTCAACGTTTCAAATTGCTGGATTTGCACAGCTTTGCCGACAGCATACGGGGGGGTTATTAATAACTAGAGTCCCCTTAGGTGTCAATGAGACCTGGGAGAATTTGATTTATGATACCTCAACCATTACATCACAATATAAAATAGCATTGCACTTGTCTGTTCCACAAAAGGGAACTGTGTGTTTTTATAAAAATGATGCTGTTCAGGTGGGTTGGAGTAATTGCAATGTGACTGTTCCTTATAAATGTTACACTAAAGGTAACAATGTAGATCTTTATTGTAATACAAACTATGATTCATTTCTTGGATTGATGCACAAAACAATCTAAGTAAAACATAATTCTGTTCTTTATAAACAACTGTCTATAATTGATAGAAAAATGTTTCATGCAGGGTGAGTGCATATTCATAGCAAGGTTACTACTAAAGTAGAGGATTGTTATTTTGTGTGTGGCAGAAAGGCATACAAATGGTTACCTGAGAGTTGGTCCAGCAGTTGTTTTATGGGTTACCTGGTTCCGGCCATACGACACACTACAGTTTTGCCTCGAGGAAAAGTTCGAAATGTCCGAGAGGTCATCAAGAAACCTGTTAATCCAGTGGGACAAATTGATGTGCGTTGGAAAGACCATCATTCTTAGGCAAAGGACTGACACATATGGACTTGAGTGATAGCATTATATCGTGGGCAGGCATATTACCAGCATATGGAGCAGTGAAATCGATCTGGGAGCTGAGAAAACTGTTGAAACTTCTCAAAGTAATGAGCAATGCAACTTTTTCTGCTCTCGAATTGGTGACTGATGAACTGAATGCTATGAGAACTGTGGTGCTTCAAAACCGCATGGCTCTCGACTTCACCCTAGCGGCGAGAGGTGGTACTTGCGCTTTAATCCAAGAAGAATGCTGTTCATATATTCCTGACCATAAACATGAGATAGACAATCATCTTGAGGTAATTCAGCAAGTGTCGGCCATGACCAAACCAGGCCCAAACCAACTGACAGACTTTTTCCAGAAATGGTTTGGGGGGTGGGGTACCATCCTAATGAACATCCTGATTGCCATTTGTGTAGGAATGCCCCTACTGGGAGTATGTGTTTGTTGTGGTATCCCCTGCATGAAAATACTGATAAAAGACTTCATAGACATGTCAGTTTTTGAAACCTTATATCAAAGTACTGAGTTTGAAGAACTGTTAAAAGACTGAAAATGCTTTCATAAGTTTAAACTAAATGACTCTCTTAACTGCAAATCCTGAGTGGAAGAGGTTAGGAGAAGAAAACAAACTGTTTATGCTTATTTTGAAAGTAGAATAAAAGTATTAATGGGGATATATGTCAGACAAATATGTATTAATGTGTGTATTAGTGATATGCTTAGTGCATTTAGAGCTTGAAAAGAGTTAACACATTTATTCTATTTCATACTGCATAAATCTGTACAAACTGCAGATGCTTTCTGACTTTGTATTGTTAGCTAAAATCTTGCTTGTGCCTTGGAAATTTACTGAGAAGCAGATGATTTCTGCTTGCGTTAGGAAAATAATGAATAGAACAATACTACTTGTATGAAACTTAGAAAAGGAGTTCTGCTTGTGCTGTGAGAAAATACACAGCTGCAGAAGTTATAGATAATTAGTACAAAGCCTGCTTGAAAATATGAACTGCATTCAGCATTTGCCTGTATCTGAGTTAGAAAAGTACCTTGAAATGTAACACTGTACAATAGAAGCCTGTAACGGATTAGTGGCCACCGAGGCCAGGTTGTTTTTCTAAAGTTTCTCACAAATCTAGTCATGTCAGCAGAAAATCTGAGTAACATCTGCTATAGAACAATGCTAAAAGTTGTGTTTGATTATGTCAGATTTAGAAGGCCATGTCTTGTAAAACAGTATAAGAATAAGCATACTTCCTGTTAGTAGTTAGACAAATCCTTGTATTTGCATGTTTTTGTCTCCTTGCAGCAAGTCATTAAAAGTGCCTTAACTGAACCTTACGTGTATTGGTCTTTGAAGTTTTTCCTTTGACAATTTCATCTTGGGAAAATAGTCTAACATGATTATTGTGAGTTTCAAGATTCATAAAACACTAAACTTACTGGCAGTTAAAACATAGTTTAATCATACGTAGTATAAGCTACACACTGTGCACATTTCACTCTTTCTTTGGATCATCTATTGACCTAAGTAATGTCTTAATCCTCCCTGTAGTCCATAGAGTTGCTTTGTATCTGCCACAAGTCCTCTACTGGTATGCACTTCATAACTTCTTCCAGAAGATTCTATGAACATTGCTCTTTGAAAAAACACTCCTTCAGTTTTCATAATGCACTCCCTTAATCATATACTTGTCTATTAGAAAGATGTTAGTTTCTTGGATTTGCACACACACACTTACGCACACACACACACACACACACACACACACACACACACACACACACACACACACACACACACACACACACACACTTAGCCAGCAGTAGCAGATCATTGGCCTTATACCACTGTTCTGCAAGTAAAATGTGACACATTGAACAAATTGTTGGGTTATATCTTAATTCTATACTGTGGATGTGCAGGATAAATTTCCTTTAGCCATGTGTGGGTAAATTTCTTTTAGCTGTCTGCACCCATATGTGGCCTCAATCCACTTGAAGGCATTTTTGAATGAGCTAGGACTGCATGTAAGGTATTCCTGTGAACAGTCACCATTGGATGAAAGTAAACTTTCTGTAATTGTTTTTGTAATATCTTTTAGCATTATTTAATTATACTATGTTCAGTGGATGGATACTTAATGTGGGCTAATGGCTGTGCTACTTTTACTATTATCATACATAGCTATGTAAAACCAACATAATTTTGCTTCTGTTTCTACATCCTCCAGGAGGCATCTCTTCTGATTACTGGAACCTTTATCCACAAGGCAAGTTATGTGACATAAAATTAAACATATTGCTTTCTGTACTGTTTTACATTTTATTTTATACCTCCATTTTTGTGCTGTTTTCCATAGTATTTTGTACCTCTATCTGTGTACTATTTCTGTGGTATTTTCTTACTTCATAAATGTGCTGTTTCCGTGGTACTTTACTTTATTACTTTTTACTGTTTCTGTAGTATTTTAATACTTCACCCGTGTACTCTATCTGTGATATTTTAATATTTCATTTGTATGCTGTTTATGTGGTATTTTATTACTTTCACCTGTGTGCTATTTTCATGGTATTTATTGCTTTATGTGTGTACCTTTTCTGTAGCACTTTCTTACCTTCATCTATATGCTGTTTCTGTGGTATTTTATTACCTTCATTTTAAGTTTGTGAGTGAAAAAGGTAGTAGTTGTGCTGATCCAGTCCTTATCTGATATGAATAGGACTCAAAACATCTTATTCTGGAAACTCATTGGGGATTTTCTGTCCTACTGACCTGAGTTCTCTGACCTGTTCTCTTCAACACTGTAAGCAAACTCAGATGCAGTTAAGACATCTTGGATGCACCACTATCACCTGTAGCTTATTATGAATTTTAATGCAGGGACATGCTGAAAAGCTTCAATGATATCCAAATTCCAAGTTCTGGAGCTTTTCTGACATTACTTTAGCAGGTTGCCAGTAGAGAACACATGCTGTTGTTGTTAAGCAAATTGTTCTTATAATTCATATTATTTGTTAATCTCTGTTTAAGAAGTGATTTCATAAGGGCAATCAAACATATTTTTAAATTTCACTATGGCTATTGGAAGTTGCACTATAGACAGCAGTGACCAGTTAAAGGATTAGATGTGATGTTTGCTATTGATCTGAGATGTTGGCAATGCATTGCATCCTGTCTCCAAGTTATATTTTCTGAAAGAGTAATATTATTAGTAAAATGGAATGACAAATCAGTAACAGCCTTATATTCTGAGAAGTCTAGACTACTGTCTAGTTCATGAGGAAAAGAGATAGTGAGAAGTACAACACTCTCAAGAGAAAGTGGATGATTTGGATAACACTTTTGCTTTGAGTCCCATATAATAGGCTCCCCTTGTGCTGATGTATAAGATACCCCACTTCCGTGAATTGTATTAAATTATATTGCCAAAAATTATGGTTTCTTTTTTACCATAAAGTTTAATTTACTACATGCATATGCTAACATTTAGGAATTTAAGTAAGCAATAATGCCAAACAGGTTGGACAACATAGCTTTCAACCTTTTATATCCAGAATTAGGGATAAAGAAAAAATATTTATGGAAAAGGTCCCAAATTACAGATTCTAAATACTGGTTCTATAACATAGAGCTTCTGGAAAAAATATATTGTTCAATTTTAAGAGGCATGGAGCCAACCTTTAAGCCAAGATTAGGGTACTCCTACTAATTAGGGACAGTTGAGAGGTATGGTGGATGTTATAGGGAAATAATTGACTGTCCAGGGTATTTTGAGGCCTGATGTTGCAGGATGAGATGCTCTCCATCCTTCAAAGTCCCATTATTTTACTGGTGGGTGTCACTGCACTGAGAGAGCAGCCTCTGTTTATGTGCTTGTTGAGACTATGCTATTGCATACTGTATTTCTGTATGTGTGCATGGCTGTGTGTGTGTGTGTGTGTGTGTGTGTGTGTGTGTGTGTGTGTGTGTGTGTGTGTGTGTGTGTGTGTGTGTGTGTGTCTGTGTGTATGTGTGGATATGTGTGTATTTTTGTATATATTTATTTGTTTTAATAATATGCATTGTGCCACTGATTATCCACTACTATATAGCACTAAAAAGCTTACATTGGTTAAAACTAACCCATCAATTAAGTTATTCACAGCTTCTTGCTACCTATAAAATTATCCAGAATACATCTGCTTGTCCAGCACTAAATAACATTCTACACAACTATGTCCTCAGTTGGTCACTATGATCCAATGATCAAAAACTCCTGTCTATCCACAGACCTATCAAATCTGTTTTGCATTGTCTGTGCTTATACCATTTTGCTAGGGACTGGAACTCCTTATCTCTATCCATCAGGTTAAAACCCTCCTTCCAATCCTTCAAAACCATTATGAAAGGCATCCTATCCAAATGCTTGATCATTTCATGCACAACACAGGATAAACTATATCCTTAAATGTGAACAAATACCTATTCACACCTTACACCTCTACCTCTCTCTTCCTCATTCGCTTCCTTACTTTTACCATTTTCTCTCCTCTTGTCTTTCTCTCTAAATATACCATAAGCCTGCTTTTCTCTCATTTCATATTGCAATTCCTAACAGTATTATACTAATTTACCTTTAATTTCTCTATATATTAAATCATTGTTTTATAACCTGTATCTGTTCTTAACCAGAGATTTCATATTATTTCTAATCTGGTATAACTATTTATAGGTTCATAGGTTGGTACTGGGCTGTCTGCCCGAAGGCATATATTAGCCCAGCCACGTTCTGCAGTATTCACCGCCCCTTTAGTAGTTCCCTAGACCCTTGTACTAGCAGCTAGTACCCTTGGCCCTTATCTAGTAGTGCTGTTGGTGTGATCCCCTGTGTGAACTTTGTTACCCATCTACTCATCAACATTCCTCTTGAAGAGTGATAGTGAGGGGCTCTGCCTTATGTAGATTGGGACCCTGTTCCATAGTAAGGGAAGTCTCTGTGAAGGGAATATATCCCTCCAGCATGTTCTATTCACTGTTGTGTTGAGGTTTATATCCCTAGAGCGTGTAGCTCGAGTAGATTTGGTTTTGCTAAGATGGAGCATGTTCAATAATTCTGGGTTGGACATGGCTCTGTACGTTAGACAGAGATTGCCTCTGAGAAAGTGGTATGCAACAGAGAACAGTCTTAGCTTTTTCAATCATGCTGCATAGGGTAACTGTTTGAGGCCAGTAATTCTCTTGGTTAGGTACCTCTGTGGTCTCTCCAGCTGCTGGAGATGTCTAGCCAGGTACATTCCAGTTGGTGCATTGTACTCAATAATGGATCTGATGAGGGAAGAGTAGAGGGGCACCATTATATCCTTAGATCTTGATGCAAACCCTTTCATGATCAGATGGGTCACATAGAAGGATTTTCTAACCACTTTGGCAACATGGTTATCAAAGGAAAGCTGGCTATCTACTTGGGTCCCTAGATCCCTTATTTCTTCTTCAGATTTCAGGGGATTACCTCCTATGTTGTAGTTTGCGGGTACTCTGTTTTTTCCAAAGAGGATTACTACGCATTTTTTTTGCATTTAGCTTGAGACCATGGCTTTGACACCATGCATCAGTCTCATTTAGGCCCTTCTGGAGGATCTCCATGTCAGCCGGAGACTCTATTATAGCACCCAGTTTGCAATCGTCCACAAACTTAGTCAGCCACAGCCCTTCCATGCTTGCCTGTACTTTTGAGAAGTATATGCCAAACAGGAGGGGCCCCAGGACAGAGCCCTGAGGCACACCACTCGTTACTGGTCTGGATTTGGACATAGATCCCAGTACTCTTACTTTATGGGATCTGTCTGAGAGCCAGTTTGCGATCCATCTTGTGACGTAAGGGTTTATGCCCAGGCTGGTGAGCTTATCAATAATACCTGAATGGGGAATGGTGTCAAATGCTTTAGCAAGGTCAAAGTAAGCCGTGTGTACCTCCTTTCCCTTATCTATAGCCTGAGTAACTGTCTCAAAGAAATCCACCAGGTTCAGGAGGCATGATCCGCCCTCATTACTCATTATCAGGCCCTGGTGTGTTACAAAAATACAGGGTGCAATGCAGCAGGTGCTATTTAAACTGTAATCATTTTTTGCATTATTTTTAAAGACCATAAAATTGTTCTTAAAAATGTTTTGTAATACCTTGGAGCTTTTCTCTCTGGTCCTCCACTGAAAATTGGCTTTTACCCGGGCATACTTTCCTGATAATTAAATGTCAATAAATAAATTACACCCTTTACTTAAGTATAACTTTAATAAGTAAATAGCAGTTGATTATGAGGCACATCAGATGCTGGGAATAATGGAATATAAAAGTCTGCATATTTTAGTTTTAAACACAAATAATAACAATAATGTGAAATATTAACTACCGGATTGATTAACATTGTTTGTTGATCTGGTGTCTTTTTATTAATTTGTTGCCAGGTAAATCCACTAGCCATAAGCTGGTTTACACAAGTGATCAGGGATCTCTGTTGTGTGGGCATTGTAAACAATATGTATTGCTCACAGTAGTTGTGTGGGCATTGTAAACAATATCTACTGCCTACAATAGTTGTGCGGGCATTGTAAACAATATGCACTACCAACAATAGTTGTGTGAGCTTTGTAGATAATATGATCTGCCCACAGAGAGTTGTGTTGGCCTTGTAAACATTATGCAGTGCACACAGAGAGTAATTTTATTTTATATTTAAAGATACTTTTGAACTAAAAAAGCAGATCATGCCTTTGTGTTTATTATTTGACAAGTCCAAGACTTACTTTCATTTTTTTGTCTGTGTGAAACCACTGAAGTCCTTGTAGCAGAAGCTGACTTACATTCCATCTGTTTGATTCAGTTGTGAATCCAGACCTCTAAACCTCTAAGTGTAATTAATCTGGACAAAGATGAAAATACTTGTGGGAGGGATCAAAGGCCCAAAATTATGAACACATTTTAAATATTGGTTTTATTAACTTAGAAAGTTGCTAGAATAACAGGTTTTGCATTAGCATACATTTTATGGAGGATATGAAGTTTGAATTGCAAATTTATATAATCATTTATTGACTTAAATCCTCAGTGGTTTGCTGAAAAACTGCACATTTTATGAGAAATGGACTAAAAATATCAGGCAAAAATCTGGGCATTCTGTGAAAATCTGGACAGTTGAGAGATATGATATCTTCTCCAGTCAATGCAAACCACTAGTGCACTGGTTATATTGAGGGATCATTTGTGTGGATAGGTGTTGCCAGTTCCATGGCATAAACAGATAACACTCACTGTGACATAAAGTGGTTGGAAGTGTCTGATATCAGCTTATCCATCTCAGAAAGAGGCAAGTGACCTAGTCCACAGCAGCACTAGGAGTCAAACCAAGACAGCACACAGAACAAGCATGCTGTCTGGCTCACCAAGAAATACTTCTGTAACCACATTCAGCCAAAATGAATTGTGAAGCACAATAACATTCGTTCAGAACTACTGACATCTATAGGGTTGGGAGGGTGGCCTAATGGTTAAGGTGTTTGCCTTACAAACTCAAGGTGCAGGGTTTGAGTCTCACAAGGGATAATTGGCTAGGCTTTAAATGGCTCGCAAGAGCAGTTAGCCTAGTACTAACCTATGAAAGTAAACACAAGGCATCAGAGAAAATACTTTTGGAATGCAGCCTTATGATTTTTCCTTTCCTCAGAGACATAATAGGCCCGGTGTCAGCTTACCCCACGGCCTGTCTCTGAACTCTGTTTTAAGCAGTTTTGCGAATGGAAACATGATTCACTGAATCTTGTTTTGATGAACTGTATAGCATGCTTTCCATATGATTTGAAGGCAGTACCTTGATTATTTGTATGGATTCTGAGATTTCTGAAGAACAATTGACTGAATGCTCTAGTGGATATCCAGTTAACAAGATATTAGTTTTACTGTATTGTCAAATACAAAAACTATGCAATTTTTACCAGCAGCCATCCTAATTTTATGAAAAAGATCATACCCAGGGATCATATGATTTGGGCACCTAGACCTATTTAAGATGATAGTACGTTCTTAAAAGAACTGGAGTTCATTATTAATTGTTTGTGGATAGAAGTTATAACTTTGACTTTCTGTCTAATATTAGTAAGGAAGTTCAGTCTAAAAGGAAGGAGCATTTTCTTCCTGTTTTGAAGGCAGGATTATTGTTGTTAGAACTGGTAATGATGGATACAAACGTGCTTTCTTCCTTAATATGTCAGTGGTCAGTGGAGCCATTAGGAATATTTTAACACATAATTGGCATAATACTGATTTCACTAAGACTGTTGGTTATGAGCCTCTATTTGTTTATAGAAGATCTTTCAACTTAAACAATTTATTGGAAACGTTTAACACATTTATTCCATAATGATAAGAATAGTGGGACTTATAACCATGGGCAGTGCTAATGGTGCAGATATATATTGAACGGTCCCTTTCTGTTATTAGATAATATGCCTGAACCAACATTTTCTAGATAGTAATAGAACTGTATTTTAAAGTGTGTAGTCTATGTTGCTGTATGCTCATACTGCAGTAGTTAGTCTATGTTGCTATATGCTCATGGTGCACTAGTTTAGTTTATATTGCTGTGTGCTAATGCAGCACTAGTTAGTCTGTTACTGTGTGCTCATGCCGCACTAGTTAGTCTGTGTTTCTGTGTGGTCATGCTGCACTAGTTAGTCTGTTGCTGTGTGCTCATTTATTTATTTATTTGCAGTTTGTTTACCAGGGTGGTCCATTGGGCCTTGGGGAGCCCGTTTTCAATGGAGTCCTGGGGAGAAAAGCTCCAAGTTACAACTAATTAAAGTAACAGTATTACAAATACAAATACAATACAATTAAAGAAAAAAATATGTAATAAAATACATTTTACGTTACACAGAGCTACCGAGAAGTCATAGCTGTAAATCTACAGTGGTTAAAGAGAATTTAGAGTAGGTCAAGTATCATAGTTTTAACAATAATCAAATGCCAGGGTAAAGTATACTGTGTTACATGTCAAAGTAGATAACGTGTCACAGTTTAATGATAATGAAATGTCATGGTAGATAAGTATCACAGTATTAACAATAATCAAATTAGTTCCAGATGTAAAAGGTAGTGCAAAAGGCCCCATATAATGCATTAAGGAGGAATAAAAAGTGGCAGCTTGTTAAGAAGGCGTCAGCAGATGTGTTTGAAGTAGGAGGTGAATAGATAGAAATATTATGTAGGATGAGAGCAAGAGCATTCCCACAGTGATGTTAGGTGAGAGTGGAGAAGAGATTTGAAGATAGAGAGACTGTTAGTAGTACGGATGAGAGGTGGGAGGGAGTTCCAGTGGCGTGCGAGGCAGAAGGAAAGAAACTGTTTGCCAGGTGGGCGAGAAGATTTATGCAGTTCAATTTGATTTTGTTGGCTGGATCGCAGGCATCTGTTGGGAATTTGTATTTTAAAGGTTGAGATGAGGGAGGGACAGAGAGAGGGGCAAAATATAAGTTTATGTGCTTGGATAAGTTGTATGTAGATAAGATAATTGGGGAGTTCAAGCCATTATAGTTGGTGTAGGGAGGTACAGTGATGGGTGCTGGATCTGTGGCCAGTAGTGAATTTTGCAATCTTATAGTAACAGGAGGAGAGTTTGGATTTGAGGGAGGATTGCAGGTTGGTAAGTATAGAGGCTCCATATAGTAGGGATGGGATTAGGTAGGTGTTGGCAAGAGTGAGCTGGGTAGGGAGAGAGATACATTGGTAATGATAATAAAGCATGCCCATTTTTTTATGGGTTTTTTTTAATATTTGCCAGCAAATGGTTGTCAAACTTTAGTTGGTCATCAATTTAGATGGCTAAGAGTTTGGCAGAGGAGACAGTTTCAAGAGAAGTGTTATCTTTGCTGGTAATAAGGAAGAAGTGTTTATCTAGGGTAATGCTTCTGGAGGGGGAAAATAACATTAGTTTAGTCTTGTTAGCATTTAGCGCTAAATGGTTCTGAAGCATCCAGAGCTCTGTAGCAGAGAATGCTTCTTGGGTAAGTTTCATTAGGGTGGAAGTACAGGAAGAAGAGCAGATAATTGTCGAATCGTCGGCGTATTGAATAAGTTTAGAGTTAGGGATTGCTTGGTGGAAGTCATTGATAAATATGTTAAATAGAAGGGGACCTAGAATTGAGCCTTGGGGTACACCAGTGGGTGTGAATTGGAAAGGGGAAATAGCTTTTTTTCCACTTAACTGCTTGTTGTCTATTTGATAAGTAGCCGGCGAACCAGTTATTACAGAAGTGGGATAGGTTTAGTTTAGAGAGCTTGGTAAGAAGAAGGTTATGAGAAATTGTGTTGAAAGCTTTAGAGAGATCAAGGAGTAGGGTGGAAACAATGTGACCAGAGTCACGGGCCTTGTTTACGGTTTCAAGGAAGGAGAAGAGAGCTGTGGTAGTACTATGGCCAGGACGGAATCCATGCTGAATAGAAGTTAGAAGGTTATTATTGATGAGGTAGGGTAGGAGTTGTAGATGGAAACATTTTTGACAATTTTAGAGATGGGGATAGGATAGCAATGGGACGGAAGTTGGAGATATCATTATTGCTGCCACCCTTGTGGAGTGGAATAATATAGGCCTTTTTCCAGATCTGGGGAACATGGCATTCAGAAACAGATCGGTTTATTAGGATGCTGATTGGGTAGGCTATGGCTTCTGCAGCAGTCTTTAGGAAGAAGGAGGGTATTTCATTGGGTGCATTAGAACATGGTTTTAGTTTTTGAAGAAGTTTTTTTATAGTAGAGATGGGAATAGGGTTTGTGGTGAAATAAGGAGGTTGGGGGTTATTGGAGTTATGGGAGAAGGGGTTTTGAGGAGGTTGCTGGGGGGCTGGTGATTTCATGGTAAAGGATGATGTTAATTTTGAGATGGAGTTAATAAAGAATGAGTTAAATTGGGTAGCTAGATCTGAGTCTAAGGCGTTAGGGTCAGGGCAAGGGTTTTCTTTTTTACCTGGGCTTAGAAGGGAAGAGATGCCATCCCAGAATTTCTCAGGGTTATTGTTGTGTTTGGTTTGGAGAGTGGAGAAATAGGCTTTACAGTCGCTGTTAATGAGTTTTTTAGCTTTGTTGCGAAGCGATTTATATTCGTTAAGAGAAGTGGAAGTTTTAGTTTTATGATAGTGGTTCCAGGCTTTGTCGTGGTTTCGCATTGTAATTAGGGTGTTCCTAGTTAGCCAAGGGATGGATTTACTCTTTATATGTTTAGTTCTTAAGGGAGCAAAGGAGTTAAGCAAGCTTAAGAAGGTTGTATTGAAGTAAGTAACTGCGTTATCCAGGAGTAAAGTTATTAATGGATTCCAGTTGACCCTTTTTAGCGTGTTGGAGAAAGCATCATGGTTAAAGTTTTTTATGAGGTGAGTGGAGATGTAGGAGTGGGATAGTTGAAGGAAGGAAGGAAGGAAAGAAGGCGAAGGGCAAAAGTGGGAAGATGGTCTGCGAGTGGATCTGGAAGTGTGCCACTCTTGGAGAAGTAGTGTTGATTGGAAACTAGTATCCAGTCTAAGATGCTATCTGATTCAAGGTCTTTAGAGGGTATGTTAAGAGAGTTGATAAGCTGTGTGAAGTTATACAGATTGATATTGAGGGAGTTGGTTGGGGATTGTATATTATTCCAATTTATGTTAACATCCCCGAGGATTATGGTTTCATTTGAGATATTAGATGAGAGCCAGCAGAAAATGTCTTCTAAGACAGAGATGTTATCACCTGGAGGGATGTATAGGGTGACTATGCAGATGGATTTATGTTTGTTTATTTGAAGAAGGGCTAAAAGTAATTCAGCTTTCCCAAATATGGGGACAGGTTTAGAGTAAGGGGTGACTGAGAGCGTTGAGTTGAAGAGGAGACTTATGCCTCCCCCTTTCTTATTAGTTCTGCTGTGTCTGATAATACTATAGTTAGGTGGAGTAAGTTCTGAGTCTTTAACGTGTGGCTTGAGCCATGTTTCAGTGATGGAAAGAAAGTCAGATTTCTTGTGATGGAGCCAGGCATGAAGTTGTGGGATTTTGTTACATATGCTTTGGGCATTGAGAGCAGTGAAGTAGAGGGGTCTTCTGGTTGAGTGGGGTAGAGGTGAAGGGGGGGGAGATGGAAGTGGTAGAAGGGCCAGGATTTGGGTGTATGTCTCCAGAGGTAAGTATGGAGATAATGTGGTGTATGAGGTTGAAGAGGTGTTTAAGAAGCCTTATATTGGGTTTGAAGGTAGAGGAGTGTGTTAAGATGGGAGTGGTATGTATTTGAGTAGTGGTTTTGGGGTTAGATAGGAGTTTGAAGTTGAAGAGCAAGGAATGGTTGTGGGAGTAGAGGTTAGGGGATATGAAGAATGAGGAGTGAGCACAATGTAAGGGTAAGGAGATGGTGGAGTGGGTTGGGGTTGTGTGATTGGTAAAAAGAGGTCTGGTAAGGTAGAGTGTGTAGAAAAGGCAGATTAGAATTAGTAGTAGAGCTGTACAGGTTAATGATTTAGTGTTCATGATGTTTATGAAGGGAACACTGCTGGAGTGTATTTAAGTTGGGGGGTATTATGGTAGTTGTTTAAGAACTATAGGTTTATGTGGAGTAGGAAAATTAAGCAGGAGTACAGAGTTGGTGAGGTAGGAGAGATTAATTAGTGGGTGTTAAGTGATGAGCTAAGTAGGGGAGGGCAGAGGATGTGGCCTAATAGCTATAAAGGTAGAGGTCCTGGGTGCGGGTGGTATTTGGGGGCAGGGTAAGGGAACTAGTTGTCTATTTTGCTGTGTGCTCATGCTGCACTAGTTAGTCTGTTGCTGTGTACTCATGCCACACTAGTTAGTCTGTGTTGCTGTGTGGTCATGCTGCACTAATTAGTCTGTTGCTGTGTGCTCATGCTGCACTAGTTAGTCTGTTGCTGTGTGTTCATGCTGCACTAGTTTGCATGTGGGCAATGACAGCCACATCATTGTTTAAGAGGATTGTTGAACCTTTATATGCAATTCAAACTAAAAACAAATAATGCACTATTTAAGCATCCCTCTCTGTGTAGTTTATGCATCAAGTTTTATTTTTACAAGATTGGGATTTTTTAAACAAGTTAGAAATTAAGGGAACCAGATGACACATTTTTGTTAGCAGCAGTTAAGCCACTGCCTTTAAATAATATCATTTATATTAAGTGTTTTGAGGTCTAGGCATTTGTGTAAATATCTTAGGGTTAATATCATGTGATTTGTCTTGTGATTTTTCCTCCTATGTTTAATGGTAGTCTTTGGCCTGTTGCTTGCTCTGATGGGTTCTTATAGTATTTGTGAATGAAAGCACTCAATAGTATTACATTTTGTTGCTTACATCCTGTCTGCACTGTGTTTTCTTGGTTGTTGTTTCATATTTGGCACACTTTTTGTTGGCATGCTGTGAGTTGGTTTAAATACCTAAACCCTATTGACAAACAGGAACATGTGGCTTATACAGTTTATTCATCTGAGCTTGTAATGTGCTGTTTTTTTATAGGATTCATAGGAACCTTTTCAAGGCATTTGAATTTCATGACCATTTATGCCTTGCCAGAACCCACCCACAGTTTGTATCCCCTTTCTCCAGATGGGCTAGGTCTAGGGATAAATTTGTCAGCTCCTCATCTAATCATCCTCATTTTGTTTGATATTGCACTGCTTTACCAGTAGAAACATTGAATTCCAGAGGTGCAGGAGGCACTGTGTGATGAATTTCTTCACTGCATTTTATTGATCTGCTTGCAAAGATTTATGTCTTTGGTTCTAGAATTTTTAGAGCTATTGTCTTGCAAAGTTAGGGGAGATCCAGGCCAACTGGGTCTCTAATGGCATGGAAGGAAAGGCATAGATCTCTCTCCTGAAGAATATACAAGATGCTGAATATGAGGTCAGTGCTCTCAGCTTCAGTTGGAAGTTTGGGGTCTTTATGCCCATAATCTTCTTAATTAGGAAAGCACTTTTTAATTGCTTGTTATAGCGAGTGAGCTACATCTTGAAGTGTGATTTGTGCACAGTAATTCACCTAATCAATGTTAAATATAGGATCATAAGAGGTTACTAGGCTAATGGCCCTAAAGCCTTTTTAAGCCTAGCCATTCATGCCCCAACTTTCCAATTATCAATACCCCAAAGAGTAGAATAGCTTTGGTATATGCCTGTGCCTTAGGGCATCTCCAAGCTGCCCCGATTCTTAAGGGATACAAGTGACAAGCCAGGGCTGAATTTGAGATTTCCCCTCCACTGGATCATATTGCATTGAAATAGGCTTAAGGAAGACATAAATAGGAAGTCTGTTCTAGAGAAGGGGTAATCTCTGAGACACATATTTATCCCTCCATCTTTTTTTTATACCACAGAAGAGGTTCAGATCCTTAGATCAGGTAATTCTACTGCTGTTTGTTTTGCAAAATGTGTAGCAGATCCATTAGGTCTGGATCAGAGAATGTCTTGTAAGTTAGACATTGATTACCCCTCAGTAGTCTGCAGGAGACCAAGTACAAGAACAGGGTTTTGAGGTGGTCCACATAAAACATGTTATTTACACCCTGTATTATTTTAGTGAGGAATGTTTGTGGATGCTCCAGCAGGTGCAAATGTCTGGTCAGACAGAGGCCAATGGGTGCATAGTACTTGATTATTGGTCTAATAAGGGCTGACTATGGCAGCACTATGATCTGCTCTTTGAGTGCTGAAATCTGGATACAATGCACCTACTTATAAGTTGTACCAAGTGGAAAGATTTTCTCACAGCCATGGACATGTGGTGATCAAAGTTCAGGTTACTGTAAACCCGAGTTCCCACTTCCCCGTACCACTGGGTCTACTCTTATCAGTGTTGTAATTTGCCTGGGTGGTTGCCTTCTCAAAGGATAAAAATGATGTGATTTTTGCACTGAGTTTTAGGCCATGGCTCTGGCACCAGTTATTTGTCTGTGTCAGATCATCTTCAGATCAGAATTATATTCTCGTACCAGTTACATGCACTAGACTGAAGGATTTTTCTGACCAATGTTTTCAGATGATGAACAAAAAGAGGCAATTATCAACCGATGTACCAAGGTACTTAACCACATTTTCATGTTGTCATGGAGTAAAGTTTATAGTGTGTGCTGAGGGGAGGGGTTGTTTACCAAAGGAGACAATACTGCACTTTTTTATGATTAACTTGAGGCATTTTTCACTACACCAGTTATTTACTTTTGTTAGTTTTTGCTGAAGAACTGAGTACCAAGAAGGGACATGACAATAACCCCCAGTTTGCAGTCAATCGCAGGCTTTGTTAGGTAGAGGTTCTGATTCCCAGTCTGGAGATAAGAAAAGTTAATACTGAAAAGGGGGCTTCTCAACAGTGAGCCCAGTGGGACAGCTCTGATTACCTTCATACTTTTGGATGAGGGGCCTACTACTTGAACTGTGTGGATTCTGTCTTTCACCCAGTTTGCGCTCTATCTTACCATGCAGGGATCTATTTTTTAAAGTCTGCTGCTCTGTATGCTGATTACAAAAGCACTATGCATGTACATGCAAGCTGGATTTATACATTGTCATTGTGTCAGTATCTACCATTCACTTTGAAGTCTGTGTTTTATTATTTTATTTTATTTGGTAAAGAAATTAGTTCACACGCTCCAGATTCATTAACATTATTTCCATTTCACTGCATACCATGAAACAGACTTTATGAGCATCTATGCTTACTACCACCCTGTCAACTTATAGTCCCAATGTGCATGTGACAGTATGAGCAATGGATGCTGCCACTTGCAGAATGTGAAAATGTGGATATCAGTATGCTCTTGTGTACAGAGCAGCATAATAGTGCAGGAAGCGATGCTGTTATTTACTAATACGACAGAATGGCTATGAAGACAGGATTTGCATTAAAACTGACAGTAATCATCCTCAGTTGCTTTGCAATAGTTGTAACTCAATGCATTGCAGTAACAGTGCATGTGTGAGTATCATAACCAAATGACTCCATGGTTAAAAGAATGTTTTTGCAGTTATTGTGTCTCATTTTATAAAATGGAAGATCAACACAGAAAACTGTTGCTTAACCTCTTTTCATATTAGTTGTTGTACAAGTAGCTAAAAACTTGTGAAATGGACTTTTAACTTCTGAAATTACAGCTTCCTGTGTAATTCTGTATTTATAATGTGCATATCAGAATGCAGACTTCAAAAACTTCTGAAATCAGGTGTCATCAGCAGTATGTTGTGCTCTGGGTGTTTTAGTACTTGTGTGTACAGTGGAATAATGCTGTTCTCACTTAATAAATTATACTACGTAATGTCTAAGTGGATATTCCTCTCATTAATACTTACATTAATCATCCACATGCATGTATGGAAGATTGTATCTATCATCATACATACAAAGAAAAACATTGTTCAAAAATTGTAATAATAGGAAGCCATCTTAGTGAATATTCATAGATAATATAATTACTTTTGCTCTGATTCTACATCTATAACATTAAGGCTCCATTTCTGGTCCTCTACTATTTTGACTTTTATCTATGACCTCTGACAACTGTATTCATCTAAAAGAAGGCACACAGCAATTATATCCAACACAATTTACAAAGCCAGCGTAATGAGCCCCTGTTTTCGCTCCACAAAAACAAATTCTGATTAGCCTCAACTAAGTTAAAATAATGCTGTCCCCCCGCCAAGATTGTCTGCTAACTTTTCTGTTAATCAAATTGACCCCCAAGAGAAAGTATTTTTCCCAGAATTTTATAGAGGTGCCTTGGCATATACTTAAGACTTCTTAGCATTCTGTCAACATGCTGGTGACTGCCAGTTACCTCATTCTCCGAGTAACAATATTCTGTTATTAGATCTCCTTCTTATGCCTATGTTAGAATATCCCTGTCTGCTCATTTCTTTCAGTAGCCCCTTTAATACTTCCATTTTACAAAAGGCCCAAAACAAAATCTGCAAGTTTATTAATCTCTCTGATCTATGTACCCATCATTCCTTCAATCATACACAAAACTTTACTGATTACAGAAATGGCAGTCTTCTTCATTGCCACTAAATGCATTTGAATTTAGATTCCTGCCCCCCTTGCCTACAAAATTACTACAAACCATACTCAGTAACCTCTCAGAAGTAACCTCCCTTATGTCATTGAAATGACCCCCTTTCTCTCTTTCCACCACTGAAAGGTCTTTTTTTAAGCTTGGCCAGGCAGTATAGAATTCTTCTCCCCCAGATATCCATGACGTTTCCAATATACAAAGTTAATGAAGTAGACAATATATTAGCAGAAAAATGTAGTACTAACTTTACCCCACCCACCTACCCACATTGTTTTACCCACTTCTCCTGAAATTTAGTTTCCCCTGAATTCACCTTGGAGCAGCCCTTAGAAAGCCTGTCAAAGACAAAAATAGTGCTACCATGGGACCAGACAACATACCAAGCTAAATTTTCACATGTGCCAAGAATGCACTGTCTGAGCCTCTACTCAAACTGTTCACCGTCAGTTTGTCCTCTGGGTTTGTACATGATGTCTGGAGAACAGCCACTATGATTTCTCTAAACAAAGGTGATCCCTCTACATTTCCAGGTAATTGTAGGCCCATCAGCCTCACCTGACTTATATACAAAGCCATAGAATGTATCATAGCAGAACTCATTTATGCAGACACAGGCAAATTAACTGAACTAGACCCTACTCAGTTTGGTTTTGGGAAGGGCAGGTCCTGCCTCCTGGAACTAGAAAGCTTTTTTTTGAAAATGTTGCAGAGGCTGCAGACAGTGGTCAGTCTGTGTATGCTGCTTATCCTGACCTGGCCAAGGCTTCGATGCTAACCCCCATGCTAAAATTATTTGACAAACTTAATGTAAACCCCTACGTTGTTTGCCAGATTGTAAATTGGTTATTCAACAGATCCCAAGTTCTGAAGCATACAGTCTCTAAATGTGCAGTGGTAATGAACAGGATGTTACTGTGATCTGTCCTAGGATCCCATCCTGTTTGGCATTTATTTAGCAGACATCTAGTCAAATATCCCAAAAGTGTGGTTGACCAAGTTTGCTGATGATTGCAAGCTGGACACTGTTATCCACTCATCTACGCAGACTAAACAGCTCCATCAAAGCTAGAATATGTACATACCTGGTGTATTGAAAATGGTCTCAAGTTAAATGCAAAAATGTACAGCATAGTAGCATTCAGCAAAAAAACTATTCCCACCTCATATGTTATAAATCACACTCCTCTTCTGACAGAGATGATTGTAAGATACCT